>NC_092731.1:40194321-40503708 GCF_047496885.1 Scyliorhinus torazame
GCGACCCCCATTAAAAAAGAAATTTCCCAAGATTACACACAGATTACATTCTACATGGTCCATACCGTTTTCAATGTTAAGCAATAATCACCACATTATAAAGTCTGTTGTAGTCTTTTCCAAGATCACAGTCAAGATAGGACATCAGCAATCACATTATCGTTTCACCACTATTGCATTAGTTCTGCAAAAGTAGTACGGGTATTGTCAAACCTACCAGTGACATTGACGACAGTCTCCATGCACGAGGAGGCACGGTGGCACAGTGGTTATCACTGCTGTCTCACGGCGCCGTGGACCAGGGTTCGACACTGGACTCGGGTTATTGCTTGTGTGGAGTTTGCACATTCTCCCGGTGGTCTGCGTGGGGCTCGTCCCACAACCCAAATTTATTTAGGATAGATGGATTTTACACACTAAATTGCCCCTGAATTGTAAAGTATTAATAATAATTCAGTTCGGTGCAATTATCGGAGTTGACCAGCAAGGTTTTTCTTTTGATTGTTCGACACATTGTTGCATCATTCATGCTTTGTTCGTCACATTTATCTGGAGTTTTGTATTGGGCTTCTTTTGCTGTCTGGTGAAGATTACCAAAATAATTGGGAACAGATTGTGTATTTGGACCGTCTCAGTCATCATTGCATGTTGAATATGGCTGGCTACTCTGGTTACATTTTTACCAACCCTTCAGCCTCCAAATTCCGTATTCCGTCAAGGCCGATGCGCTCTGTGACCAGAGCCTAGTGTCATCACTTCCTGTGTAAATATTATGACAAGAGTTTTACTGCTCTTGGAGCCCCACAGTGCCCACTGTTTATTTACTAACTATCTGCTGCCTTGTGAACATCTCTCTCCCTTGTTGATGTTGCTGTCGTTCCTCTTTGATCCCATGCAGATGATTGCGTATGTGCTGGAGTTACTGTGCAATCTAATGCCAGATCTCTGCTTTCTTCCCAATCTGTTTTTCAGGACCAGCTTTCTCTTCTGTGTAACAATCGTGTCTGACTTATTCTGAATGAAGTTCCCATGCCAGCTGCTTCTGCACCTTCACTTCTCCATTCACTCTGCCATGTAGTTCTATTTTTTGATCACGTAAATTAACCATCTCTGTTTGTGCCTGTACCATTCTCAGTACATTGAGTTTGCAGTAGTGTTGTTCATGGGAACATCTTTATGATAACTATACAAGACATGGATAGAGCAGGGACAGGAATGGTTGTGGAAGGTGCCGGAGTTTAGATATTTCAGTAAGCTCAGGGAAGGTGGTAAAAGAGGGGGAGGGGTGGCATTGTTAGTCAAGGACAGGGTTACGGTGGCAGAAAGGACGTTTGATGAGGACTCGTCTACTGAGGTAGTATGGGCTGAGGTTAGAAATAGGAGAGGAGAGGTCACGCTGTTAGGGGTTTTCTATACGCCTCCGAAAAGTTCCAGGGATGTAGAGGAAAGGATTGCAAAGACGATTCTGAGATTCAGGCTACTAGACTGGAAGGGCTTGAGGTTCATAAAGAGGAGGTGTTAGCAATTCTGGAAAGTGTGAAAATAGGTAAGTCCCCTGGGCCGGATGGGATTTATCTTAGGATTCTCTGGGAAGCTAGGGAGGAGATTGCTGAGCCTTTGGCTTTGATCTTTAAGTCATCTTTGTCTACAGGAATAGTGCCAGAAGACTGGAGGATAGCAAATGTTGTCCCCTTGTTCAAGAGGGGGAATAGAGACAACCCCAGTAACTATAGACCAGCGAGCCTTACTTCTGTTGTGGGCAAAGTCTTGGAAAGGTTTATAAGAGATAGGATGTATAATCATCTGGATAGGAATAATTTGATTAGAGATAGTCAACACGGTTTTGTGAAGGGTAGGTCGTGCCTCACAAACCTTACTGAGTTCTTTGAGAAGATGACCAAACAGGTGGATGAGGGTAAAGCAGTTGATGTGGTGTATATGGATTTCAGTAAAGCGTTTGATAAGTTTCCCCACGGTAGGCTCCTGCAGAAAATACGGAGGCATGTGATTCAGGGTGATTTAGCAGTTTGGATCAGAAATTGGCTAGCTGGAAGAAGACAAAGGGTGGTGGTTGATGGGAAATGTTCAGACTGGACACCAATTACTAGTGGTGTACCACAAGGATCTGTTTTGGGGCCACTGCTGCTTGTCATTTTTAAAATGAATGAAAATCGTTTATTGTCACAAGTAGTCTTCAAATGAAGTTACTGTGAAAATCCCCTAGTCACCACATTCTGTCGCCTGTTCGGGGAGGCTGTTACGGAAATGACCTGGAGGAGGGCGGAGAAGGATGGGTGAGTAAATTTGCAGATGACACTAAAGTCGGTGGAGTTGTGGACAGTGCGGAAGGATGTTACAAGTTACAGAGGGACATAGATAAGCTGCAGCGCTGGGCTGAGAGGTGGCAAATGGAGTTTAATGCAGGAAAGTGCGAGGTGATTCATTTTGGAAGGAATAACAGGAAGACAGAGTACTGGGCCAATGGTAAGATTCTTGGCAGTGTGGATGAGCAGAGAGATCTCGGTGTCCATGTACATAGATCCCTGAAAGTTGCCATTCAGGTTGAGAGGGTTGTTAAGAAGGTGTATGGTGTGTTAGCTTTTATTGGTAGAGGGATTGAGTTTCGGAGCCATGAGGTCATGTTGCAGCTGTACAAAACTCTGGTGCGGCCGCATTTGGAGTATTGCGTGCAATTCTGGTCGCCACATTATAGGAAGGATGTGGAAGCATTGGAAAGGGTGCAGAGGAGATTTACCAGAATGTTGCCTGGTATGGAGGGAAGATCTTATGAGGAAAGGCTGAGGGACTTGAGGCTGTTTTCGTTAGAGAGAAGAAGGTTAAGAGGTGACTTAATTGAGGCATACAAGATGATCCGAGGATTGGATAGGGTGGACAGTGAGAGCCTTTTTCCTCGAATGGTGATGTCTACCACGAGGGGACATAGCTTTAAATTGAGGGGAGATAGATATAGGACAGATGTCAGAGGTAGGTTCTTTAGTCAGAGAGTAGCAAGGGTGTGGAATGCCCTGCCTGCAACAGTAGTGGACTCGCCAACACTAAGGGCATTCAAATGGTCATTGGATCGACATATGGACGATAAGGGAATAGTGTAGATGAGCTTTAGATGGTTTCACAGGTCGGCGCAGCATTGAGGGCCGAAGGGCCTGTACTGCGCTGTAATGTTCTGTGTTCTATATTCTATATCTTGCTTAAATACTTTTGTGCCTTCCAAGTAATGACACTTTCAATTCATTTTGATTTTCCTCTGAAAGTTTGCTCAATATTCTATCTCAATTTTGTAATTTGTCGTTTACGTCCAATTTACTTTGAGCTGTGCCAGATTCAGAATTGTCTTGATGTACCTATTCTCCCGAAGTTACAGCGACCAACACTTCTCATTCTTCCCATCTGTGTCAAAATACATGTTTTGCATCGTAACCTGACTCACTAAGTAAGTCCATCTTCGATCTGGCATTGTTAGCAATCAATTGCTTCGCTCTGTTTGCTTTCTATCTGATACGGTCCACTAATGGTTCCTCGAAAACGGGAATGTGTAACACAGGTGCTGGTTTGATTACCACCTGTGGTTTACCTATCACTTCACCTGTGCAGTCTATTTCAATTGTATCCTTATGTATTCTCGGTCAATAAGAAGGTCAATGTCGTTTTTATTGAGCTGCTCTCACCCTCAAATCCCCCCCCCCCCCGCCTGGAACCTCATGCATTACCCGCAAAGTGTCTTTGCTGCTATCCACCGGTAATAATATGTGATGAACTTCTGCCCATTTGCTATAAGCTTGAATATGTAAAAATCCCCATTTTCTCATTAATGAATTATTTCTAATGTAATGGCATTCTGATATTCATCCAAAGAACAAATAAAAAAAAGGAAATTGCAGCACCGGAACAGGCCCATTGGCACTCCAAGCCTGCACTGACCATGTTGCCCACCTGTATTGAAACCCGCTACCTTCCGTGGACATATCCCTGTATTCGCATCCTATTCTAGTATTTGTGAAGACGCCCATAAACGTCACTCGCGTATCTGTTTCCACTCCCTCTCCAGGCAGAGAGTTCCAGGCTCCCACCACTCTCTGTGTAACAAACATTACTCGTACATCTTCTTGAAATCTGCCCCTCGTACCTTCAACCCATGCCCCCCCTAGAAATTGACTGTTCCACCCTGGGAAAATGCTTCTGACTATCCGCTCTGTCCATGCATCCCATAATCGTGTAAACTTCTATCACGTCGCCTCTCAACCTCTCTCATTTCACTGAAAATAAACCAAGTTTCTCCAAACTCTCCTCACAGCTGATGCTCTCCATACCAGGCAACGTCGGGTAATATTTTCTGTAACCTCTGCAAAGTCTCCACATTTTTCTGGTTGTGAGGCGACCAGTATCCACGCAATATTCCAAGTGTGGCCAAACTAAGGTTCAATAAAGCTGCAACATGATTTGTCAACTTTTAAACTCAATTTCCTGGTCGATGAAGGCCAGCATGCCGTATGCCTTCTGGACTTCCTTCTCCACCCGCGTTTCCATTTTCAGGGACCTGTGCAACTGTACAGCCAGATTCTTCTGACTATCAACATCTTAAGGTTCTGCCATTTGCTGTATATTTCCGATCTCTATTTGACCTTCCAAAATGCATTACCTCACTTTCATTCTGATTAAAATCTATTTGCCATCTCTCTGCCAAAGTCTCTAACCGATCTACATTCTTCTCTATCCTCTGGCGGTCCTCATCGCTATCCACAATTCCACCAGCCTTTGAGTCATCCGCAAAGTTACTAAGCAGACCAGTTACATTTTCTTCCAAATCATTTAGATATATTACAAACAGGAAGGGCCCCAGCACTGAACCCTGAGGAACCCCACTGGGCATAGCCTGCCATTTAGAAACGCACCCTTCCACTGCCACCCTCTGCCTACTAGATCCATCTTGCCAGCTCATCTCTGATCCAGTGTGACTTCACCTCCTGTACCAGAATGCCGTGAGGGACCTTGTGAATGGTCTTACTTAAGTCCATGTAGAGAACATCCACTGCCCTATCCTCATCAATCGTCTTTGTCACTTCCTCGAAAACCTCGATGACGTTTTTGACACACGACCTCCCCTTCACAAAACCATGCTGCCTCTCGCCAATATGTCCATTTAGTTCCAAGTGGGAGTAAATCCTGTCTGGAAGAATCCTCACCATTTTTTCCTCCAGCACTGATGTCAGGCTCACCGGCCTGTAATTAGCTGCATTATACTTGCTACTCTTCTTAAACAAAGGAACAACATTGGCAATTCTCCAATCCTCTTGGACCTCTCCTGCAGCCAGTGAAGATAAAAAGATTTTTCTCAAAGGCCCAGCAATTTCTTCCCTTGCCTCTCTCAGTATTCTATGGTATGTCCCATCAGGCCCTGGGGACGTGTCTACCTTCATGTTTTTCAACACCCGAATACCTCCTCCAACTTGACCTCAACATGACCCATACTATCTACACACAGACCCCAGACTCATCATCGAAAGATTCCTTCTCTTTTGTAAATACTGACACAAAGTACTAATTTGATACATCACCCATTTCCTGTGGCTTCAGGCATGGATTCCATCCGCTATCAGTGAGTGGGCCAACCCTCTCACTGGCTACCCTCTTGCTCTTTATATATGTATGACCAGCCTTCGTATTTTCCTTGACACTGCTGGCCGATGACTTTTCGTGACCCTTTTTAGTGTTCCTGACTCATTGCGTAAGTTTCTTTCCACTTTCCTTGTATTCTGCACTTGCTTTGTACGTTCCCAGCATCCAGCCGTGACAAGTTCTTCCTTTTTCATTTTGACTCAGCAAACAATATCTCTCATTATCCAAAGTTTCCAAACTTGCCAAACTTATCCTTCATCCTTAAAGGAACTTGCTGGTCTTGAATTCCAATCATTTGAGTTCATTCTTTATTGTACAACGTCTTTAGTTCTGAATCTCTTTGTTGTAATTCAACTTGCTCGAACTGAAGGCGACGTCTGCTTCATCTGATGTCTCCCGAATGGCACTTTAAGTGTACCGAGTTCACATGGACTGTCATGGTTCAAAAATACAGACCATTATCATCTTCTTAGGGGCAGTTGGAATGAGCAACAAATCGTGTCGAGCCAGCCTTGCCCACATGCCACAAAAATTAATATTAATTATGAATGATCAAAACTGTAAAGGATGAGGTATCCACACTTCAATTTGGCAACTGAACAAATCAGAATTAGTTGCCTCCACGTAGTGAGAGAAGTGCGAGTTCCAGAGGCACAGATAATATTGGGTTCAGTCTTCCATGGACTTAGATGTGGTGCCCTTGCTTTGAAATAGCAACATTATCTTACCCCCGCCATTTCAGACAATATACAAAGCTAAGCGTAGCAATGATACACCAGTCAGTTCAATTTGACGTGCAAACTTCTAGAATCAAGAAGTCGAGGCGGAATTAGTCCCATGGACACATGTGGTTGACTTATGCAGGCATGGAATTCATTCGGGAAGACAGGTTTTACAAGCTGGCTAAAGTTTTTCCAAGACTTATACCAGAGATGATATAATAAAACAATGCTCTTGCTGTCCTTGTCGGCCAACGTAAACAGTACTGTTTTACATTCTCACCACTAGTCCAGCATCAGAAAGGTGTTATCGATTTTACTTCCTTCCTTTGCAGCGGTGGCTTATATCCCAGTTACACAATTATGACGCAATGCAATTTTCATTAAAAGCCTCAGACGAGACTAAAAATACACAAAGTGAGAATGCTGGTTGTTTTGCACGGTCTGAATGCGGAAAGCAGGTTGGCAAGTCCCTTGCCAAAGTCCAATTGTGTATTTATTCAGGGTTGGCAGCCTGCAGACTGATGTTAGATAGTTCAGTTGCCAAGTAGAGGTGACTTCCACAATGCGATGGGCAGGAATTGATCACATATTGCTACCAGCGCGGGTCAGTACGTTCAGAAATTCCCGGTGCACAAGTGTGGAGGAGCCTTGTGCGAGCGTGTAGGAGGGGGTGGGGGCAAGCAATCCCCTGGAGCCAATCCTGGCGCTTTGTTGATGAAAGGTGGGAGACTAAGCGGTGCAGCAACATTACAAGTTGTATGTTGCTGGTTTCAAGCCAGGGTGGAGGGGAGGGGGGGGGGGGAGGGGCTGTAAAGCAAGTTACTCCCACTTCTCCAACCTGGATTGGAGAAAGGATGCTCATTTCACAACCTGCAATGTTGTATTTGATATACTTTCAATCGGAAATAAGTTCAAAATGGGTTTCATGTTCCTTTGCTTTTGTAGACAGGTTGTCTGCGGTACCCGAGTTCGGCCTTAGTAATGGTCGCAGCATTTGTACAATTCCTTTCAATTGATCTCTGCAGTCACACGGTTAATTATACATTTCCGAGAGTTAATTGTGGTGCATGTATCTCTGAGCACGCTCCACACTATATGGATGTGAAGTTGGAGACAGGCGAGGCTCAGCGCCCCCCGTGGAGGCTGGACACCGACCTCCTGGCCGACAACGCCTTCTGTCAAAAAACATCGCGGGCCGTAGGCGACTACGTTAGTAACAACCAAAACGGGGAGGTCTCACCCTCCACGTCCTGGCAGGCACTGAAGTCCGTGATTAGAGGAGAGATCATAGCCTACAAGGCAAGCAAAGATAGGGAAGAGAGGGTGGCCAGGCAACAACTGGTGAACTCCATCCTGGAAGTCGACAGAAAATACTCCGAGGCCCCGACTGTTGAGATGCTGGCGGAGACAAAAAAGCTGCAAATGGACTTTAACCCGCTATCCACTAGGAAAGCAGTGTACCAACTCCGCCAGACATGGGGGACCTTCTACGAACACAGAGCCGCCTATTGGCTCACCAGCTGAGAAAGCAGGCAGCCACAAGGGAAATAGTGCAGGTAAAGGATAACCGACGCAGACTGGTAACAGAGCCAAAGGAGGTCAATCGGACATTTGAGACCTTCTACCGGGTACTGCACGCCTCCGAGCCCCCCAACGGGGGCGCGGGGATCAAACAGTTCCTAGATGGACTGGAACTACCAGTTGTGGGGGAAGACAGACGGGGGGAGCTGGAGACACCAGTACACCTGGGAGAAATCATGGAGAGCATCAGCTCCATGCAGGCGGGGAAGGCACCGGGACCCGACGGGTTCCCGGCAGACTTCTACAAAAGTCGCAGCAGTCCTGGCCCCACACGTCAGGGACATGTTCGTGGACTCACTGGCAAGGGGCACCCTGCACCCCACGCTAGCGCAAGCCACAATTTCACTGATACCCAAAAAAGATAAAGACCTGACGGAATGCGGATCATACAGACCTATTTCACTGCTGAATGTGGATGCGAAGATACTCGCAAATGTCCTGGCCAAAAGGCTGAAGGGCTGTGTACCAGAGGTGGTCACAGAGGACCAAACCAGCTTTGTCACGGGTAGGCAGCTCACAGCGAACATCAGGAGGCTGCTGAACATAATAATAGAGAACACCAGAGGCGACCGTCTTCCTGGACGCAGGAAAGGCCTTTGACAGAGTCGAATAGAAATACCTCCTCGAGGTACTGGAATGGTTTGGGCTTGGAGCGGCGATCACCGCCTGGGTGAGGTTCCTGTACAACGCTCCCGAAGCGAGCGTCCGAACTAACACTACCAGCTCTGAATACTTCCAGCTGCAGAGAGGAACAAGACAGGGCTGCCCCCTGTCCCCAATCTTGTTCGTGCTAACAACCAAACCCCTGGCGATAGCCTTGCGGGCCGCGAAAAGTTGGAAGGAAATCCGGAAAGGAGACAGAGAGCACAGAATCTCTCTCTATGCACATGACTTGCTCCTCTATGTCTCGAAGCAAGCCTACTACTCCACCTTCAAGGAACTATGAAACTGCACCCCTAAATCTCTTTGTTCGGTACCTCTCCTCATCTCCCTCGCATTTACTGAGTAGGTCCTGCCCTGATTGGATCCACCAAAAGGCATCACCCCACATTTATGCAGATAACTCGCACTTAACTCGTCTCACCAAATATTTGCTCATGCCTGTATTTTTCCGTTTGTGACAGTGTGCTCATAATTTAACTCTGTCCCCTTTCCACTCCTACTTTCAAGTGGAACAAAACCCTTCTGTGATCAGGTTACCATGACTGCATCCAACATTAAGTTGTGACATTAAAAAAACATGTGACATAGCTCCAAGACTATTCCCTTGATCTAATATTGTCTCACCAAGTCTCATCAAGATGGCACTGGAGCTCTCTGCGAGCTCTCCCAAACAGATCCACTTTTTACTTAATGATCTGTTGAGCTGCTCGCAGAAAAATACTTTTCACTGTACCTCGGTACATGTGACAATAAACAAATCCAATCCAATCCAATCCAATATTGTATGCTGCGGTATTATACCCAGAGCGGATGTTATTTTCCGACAAAACAAAATCCAAGAGATAAACTTGACCAACAGCCCGCCACTCCCTGTTTTCGCATTGAAAAACCAGAGGAAACAAGCAGATCTTAGCAGCGTCGACTTACAGTCACACTTTTGGAATTGAAACAAGACAAAGATTTCGTCACAAGAATAAATCATAACCACAGAAGAACACATTTACACAATTAAATAGTCTCATATATAGCAAGTAAAAAAACAGTAACATTCCCACTGCTCAAATACATTACGATTTTAATGGTATGCAAGCCGACTGCAACAGCTTACTTCGCCCTGATGTGCAAATCTAAGAACATCTGCAATATTGATTTCTGAAACCCAATTTTCTTTTCAATTTTTTGGATGGAGATTTCAGACTTTGCATGTTCAAAACAGAAACTGTTTTATATTCACAAAATCATCAACAAGTCAACTCTACTTGGGTATCATATTTCCCAATCATCTTCGATTCCATTGTCTCTGAAGGCTGTTGAACTCAGTATTTCCAAATGAAGGCGATCATCTTTGTTTTCCTATGCCGCCACTTTAGGGTGCAATGAAAGTGAATAAACATTTCATGTTTGACTCTTTCTACACAGAATCATAGAATCCCTACAGTACAGAAGGAAACCAATCGGCCTATCGAATCTGCACCAGCCGCTGGAAAGAACACCCGACTTAAGCCCACTTCTCCACTCTGTCTCCGTCACTATACCAAACATTTTGGACACTGAGGGTAATTTAGCGTGACCAATCCACCCGGCATGCACACATTAGTGGGGCGAAACCGCCGCACCCGGAGGAAACCAATGCAGTCACGGAGAGAAAGTGCAAACTCCACACAGTCACCCGAGGCCGGAATCGAACCTGGGTCCCTGGAGCTGTGAGGTAGCAGTGCTAACGACTGTGTCACTGTGACCCCAAGTTGATTTTCTACGAAATATTTTCAAGTTCACAATAATGTAGCTATCTATCTGTTCAGGCAAATATTTGAACTCCTCTTTATTTCTATACCTGCTCTACGATAGGTTCGTTGCAAATGCATGCAGTTAACACGTCCAATGTTTTGATTTCTTAATTGCCCCCGACAGGATGTCTTAACCAATATTTCTCGAGAATAATTGAAGCACGTATGCACACCAAGCATTCTTCTCTGGATAATAAAATATTCCCCAAACACATAAACTATCCTCATACTAGACTAACAAAGGGAAGGATTCCAAATGTCTCCGAAGCCAAGTCATTGAACTATCCTGCTTTGTATTGTGTACGTGCAACCCACAGACTTCATCTAAATCACACAGGATCCATCTTTTATTCTCTATTCTTTTCCGTTTTTGGCCACAGCAAAGTCATCTTCTCGGGCTGAGCCCTATTAGCTATTTTTCTGCCCATCACACCAGAGCATGGATATCTCTTTGAAGTTTACAGCTGTCCTCCTCTTTCAACTGCTCGTTCATTCATTGGTGTCATTTGCTAACTTTCAGATCATGGCCCTTAGATTTAAGTCCAAGTTTTGAAATTAGAAATCCTTGGTTAAAGGTACTTATTTGGGTTGACACCTCAAGATGGTCCTTACATGTTTGGGTTGCCCCAAATCACTCTTTTTATTGTGCAACCATGCCTCTAATGTCTCTTACGATGGTGAATCAACATCCTGGGGAGTTACCATTGATCAGAAACTAAACTGTCCGAGCTGGTGGCTACCAGGGCAGCTCAAATGCCTGGAATAATAGGGGGAGCAACTCACCCCTTGTCCCCCACAAAAGCCTGTCCATCATCTCCAAGACACACGTCAGATCATAACGAAGCAAAAGCTTAACCGCTGCATTGCTTCGTTCCCCTTCTCAGTTGCTGCATGAACGGTTAGCTCCTGATGTTTCAGTGGCCATTGTGTTTAAAGATGGAAATTGTTGCTTGTTTGGTCAGGGTCAGTTGCGGGAAGTTAGAATTGGTGCCATTCTGCCGTGAGCCGCTCATTGCGAGCCAGGCGCATCCACGATCCGGAGCAGGTGGGACCTCGCGCGAGGAGAACAGGGCGTCGCAAGAGGTGAGAGTAATAAGTGGGGTACGAGAGCAAGAGACCGAAGGAGGCATGGGTGAGAGTAACCAAGAGGAAGAACAAGAGAGAAGCCACGGACAGCACGATGCAGAGACCGAAGATGTGAATCCACAAGCTCTTGGGTCAGGTGAGATTATCTCTCACGTTTCCTTGCTTGTCTCCTTCCACCCCGTGTTGCCTGCTCTTCCTCGTATCACAGCGCATGCTTACCATCGCAGTCCCTCCCCTTATTTGTACCTTATTACTTTAGAATGCCCCTTTTCTCCTCAATTTTCTCCTCAACTTGCCATTATTTTCAATGCCATTTCCTATCTTACACTTTATAACCTTCTGATCAATGCTCCGTTTTCCCACTGTCTCTTTTCAATTACCTCTGCCATTCCCCACGCAATCACTTCAGAATGATCCCTTTGCCTACTGTTTAGTCCCTCTGACTTCCGTTCTCTCTGTTACCTGCTGCTCCCTTGTCTTTCAATTTGGGGCCCGCAGTTCTACGAAGAGAGGCAGCAACTATCAAATAAAGGAGATTGTTGCTGACATTCTCATATCAAAGAAAATGAAATCACTGGTGGGGCTAACCGTAATCAGAAGACACATTTTCATAGATGTCGGGAAGGAGGGACGGATTCGGAAGTGATCAGAAAGCTTATTTGACATTGCAAGATCGTGTATGATGGCCGGACTGTCTCATTCTATGCTTGAATGTGAGATAATAGAATGGTGATAAATCTATTTGACTATTCTGATTGAAATTATTCATTGAATAATCGAAGATGTGCAGGTGAATTACATTGACGTTGTTGAATTGTGCCCTTAGTATCCAGAAATCTGGAGTGGCTATGATCAAAGCACCGCATTTCGGGTTAAGTTGGAGGGGTTGGTCGAGGGAAACTGTTTTTTCAGAGGATCGGTGCAGACCTGATGGGTAGAATTTCCTCATCCTGCGCTCGAGGAATCATAGGGAATCTATGAATTAAGTGTCCATCTATTTTCTTGTTCACAACGAAAAAGAATAAAGAACAGCACAATATAGGAACAGAAACCAAAGATAAAATGCTGGAAAATCTCAGCAGGTCTGGCAGCATCTGTAGGGAGAGAGAATAGCTAGCGTTTCGAGTCCAGATGACCTTTATCAAAGCTCTGGTCATCTGGGCTCGAAAGATTAGCTCTTTTCTCTCCTGACAGATGCTGCCAGACCTGCTGAGATTTTCCAGCATTTTCTCTTGGTCTCAAATTCCAGCATCCGCAGCAATTTGATTTTATACAGTATAGGAACAGGCCCTTTGGCCCTCCAAGCCTGCAACGATTACCATGCCTGCCTAAACTAAAATCCTCTGCACTTCGAGAGCCCGTGCTTCGCTATTCGCATCCTATTCTTGTATTCAAAGATAACTCTTAAAAGTCGCTATTGTACCTGCTTCCACCAACTCCACTGGAAGCGAGTTCCAGGCACTCACCACCCTCTGTGTAAAAGACTGCGCCTCACAACTGAAAGCTATGTTCCCTGGTAATTAGCTTCTCCACCCTGGGAAAAAGCTTCTGACTATCCACTCTGTCCATGCCACTCATCATTTTATAAACTATTATCATGTCGCCCCACCAACTTCGTCGTTCCGGTAAAAATAATCTGAGTGTATCCAACGTCTCTTCATAGCTAATACCTCCAGACCAGGCAACAGACTGATAAACCTCTGCTGCACTCCCGCCAAAGCTTCCACGTTCTTCTGGTATTGTGGCAACCAGAATCGTATGCAATATTCCAAGTATGGACCAACTAAGGTTCTATACAGCTGCAACATGACTTACCAATTTTAATATTCAATGCCCCGGCCGATATAGGCAAGAATGCCGTATGCCTTCTTGACTAACTTCTACAGCTGCGTTTCCAATTTCAGTGATTTGTGGATTTATACACCCAGCTCTCTCTATGCCTGTCAATACTTTTGATCGTCTTGACATTTACTGTATCCTTCCCACCTATATTAGACCTTCCAACATGCATTACATCACGTATCCGGATTAAACGCCATCTGCCATGTCTCCGTCCAAGTCTCCAACCGATCTATATCCTGCTGCATCCTCTGACAATCCTCATCACGATCTGCAATTCCACCAACACGTGTGTCGTCCGCAAACTTACCAATCAGACCTTTTACGTTTCCCTCCAAATATTTTTTTTACTACAAACAGCAAAGGTCCCAGCGGAACACCTGTAGTCCAAGCCGTTCATTCAGAAAAGCTCCCTTCCACTGCTACCCTCTTTTCTCTATGACCTAGGCAGTTCTGTATCCATGTTGCCAGCTCATCTCTGATCCCATGTACCTTCACATTTTGTACCAGTCTGCAATGGGAGATCTTGCGAAATGTTTCACAAGCTCTATGTAGACAATATCCACTTCCGTTCCTGCATGCAGTGCAATGGTTAAGGACCATGACATTACCGCGGAAATAGTACTGAAGACTTGTGCTCCAAAATTTGCGGCTCGCCTAGCCAAGCTGTTCCAATACAGCTACAACACTGGCATCTATCCGGCAATGTGGAAAATTGCCCGAGCGTGTCCTGTACACATGAAACAGGACAAATTGCCAGCCAATTACCGCCCAATCAGTCCTCTCATCACCATCAGCAAAGTGATGGAAGGAGTCATCAACCGTGCAATCAAGCATCACTTTCCCGGCAATCACCTGCGCATGGACGCACAGTTTGGGTTCCGCCAGGGGGATTCAGCTTCTGACCTCATGGCAGCCCTGGGTCAAACATGGACAAAATAGCTGAATGCCAGAGGTGAGGTGCGAGTGACTGGCCTTATCATCGAGGCAGCTTTGACCGAATGTTGCCACGCTCGGTCAAAGCTGCCTCGATGATAAGGGCAGTCACTCGCACCTCAAGGAACCCGAGCTAAACTGGAATCAATGGGAATCAGGGGGAAACTGTCCCCTGGTTGGAGTCATACCCGGCACAAAGGAAGATAGTCGCGGTGATTGGAGTTCAACCAACTCAGTCCCCAACTTCTTCAGTTATTTCATCAATGACCTCTCTTCCATCATAACGTCAGAAGTGAGGATGTTTGCGCATGACTGCACAATGTTTAGCATGATTAGCGACTCTTCAGATAATGAATCAGTCCATGTCGAAATGCAGCAAGACTTGGAAAATATCTAGGCTTGGGATGACAATTGGAAAGTTACATTCGCGCCAACAGGTGCCAGTCAATGACCATCTCCTACAAGAGGGATTTAACCATAAGAGCAAATGCTGGAAAATCTCAGACAGTTTGTAAGCTTCGGTAAGGACAGAAAATAGCTAATGTTTCGAGTGATCCTTTGCGAAAGCGAAAAGGCGCAGAAAGTAAGAGATACTTATACTGTAGGGTGAGGGAACGAAAAATGAGCCATAGTCTCAGAAAGCAAAGGAAAGGCGGTTTGGCCTTTCACATCTTTTATTCTCTCGGTACTACCAGATGTACTCTTTTCCCTTGCTTTATGTGGCTGTGACTGATCGTTCATTCCGTCAACATACAGTATAAATATCTTCCACTTTCTAGGTCTTGTAGCTTTGACAAAGGGTCATCCGGTCTCGAAACGTCAGCTCTTTTCTCTTCTTTCAGATGTTGCCAGACCCGCTGATGTTTTCCTGCATGTTCTCTTTTGGTTTCAGATTTCAGCATCTGCAGTAAATTGCTTTTGTGTAGAGGGATCTAACCAACGCCCCTGTCATGATATACATCAGCGTATCATGGTGCAATCACACACACACTGATGGACATGCAGTAGGACCAACCAGCATCCACAACATCGCAGCCAATCACCAGTGAGAGCACACGCACTGTAAAGACAGGGAACAGGAGAGTTCCTGCTCATCCTAGCAGCAGCCAGCTCAGAGCACAGAGCTCACAGCCTGCAACACAGACATTCACCATGTGCTGAGTGCCTCACCTAGGTAGTGATAGGACAGGGTCCACAGATAAGCTGGTAATGCAGGTACCCAAGCTTACAGTATGTTATTACAGCTGAGTTGTTAATAAAATAGAGTTACACCATCTCCAGCCGTGTTGACCTGTTTGTATACCAGAACACCCAACACGACAGCCCCTTGACATTCAGTGGAATTGCCCTCACTGAATACCCCATAATAAACATCCCGGTGTTTACCATTGATCAGAAACTGGACTGTGATAGCCAGAATAGTAATGTGGCGACAAGGTCTTCTCAAAGGCTTGGAATCCTACGGCGAATAACTCACCTCCTGAAACCTCCCCCTCACCCCCACCAAAACCTATCCACCATCTACAAGGCACAATGTAGGTGTGCAATGGAATACTCTCCACATGCCTGGATGCGTGCAGCTCCAACAACGCTCGACACCATCCAAGACAAAGCAACCCCGCTTGATTGCCTCCCCTTCTGCCAATATTCAAACCCTCTACCACCGACCAACAGTGGCTGACGTATGTAGAATCCAGAAGATGCACTGCAATAACTCACCAAGTTTCCTTTGACAACCCCTTCCAAACCAACGTCCATAACCATCTCCGAGGACACGAGCAGCGGATACTGGGACTCTTACCACCTGGAGGTTCCCGTCCAAGTCACTCACCACCCTGACTTGGAAATATATCACCGTTCCTTCATGGGCTTGGCAAACATCCTGGAAATCCCTCCCTCACAGCACAATTGGTGAACACCTTATGGATTGCAGCATTCAAGAAGGCAACCCACCACCATAATCTGAAGGCCAACTAGGAATCGGCACTATATGTTGCTGTTGCCTTTTTACCCTTCAGGTGAACCACAAGCTGTTTCTTATATTGACCAAATGACCACACAACCAGTATGTTAGCTCAAAAACACAGTTTATTAATAACACAGGACTTGTATCTGTATGCAATAATACACACGGCTCCGTTCTAAACTGCACCTAATAACTAAAATGACCTTTACTTAACTTCGAGTGACCGGCACTGTGCGAGATAAGGCCTTTATCCGGGTCCACGTGGTCGGTTGGAAGTTGTTAGGTTCGTCTCAGCTGGGCTCATCCTTCAGGAAATGACCGTGGTTCCTTGAACTTGGTTGTTCTGCTACAGTTGGTCACGCACAGGCCGGTACCAAACGAGGCTGATCCTGAGTGCGCAGGGCTTTTTATCCTCGTCTCATTCGTGCCCTTTTGGACGGTCCTTACTCTAGGTCCAATGAATCGATAGGGGTTTGATCATCCTTATCGATCTTCGCCAATTCGGGGCGGATACCTCGATGGCTGGGCGGGTCCTTGCTATATTGTCCCAGGCACGTAGGCCTTTCCAAATAAGGGGGGCTGGTACTGGTTAGTCTGCTATCGTTGATGATTCTTAATGTGAATGCTACTGTATTGGGGAAAATGGTGATCGATCTTTAATGAACTAGGAGTTCCTTCCCAGGTCTGGTTTATTTGCACAATGCACAGAGGCTGTATACCTGTCTGTGTACCAAATTGACCACAATTCCCATAGTACTTTGCAGGTGGCCATTTCACATGGCTACATTGTGGTAACCAGCGATGCACACATAAAAAAACAAGCCTTGGGATTCTCCTTAATACATTTTGCCAATTATTTTTCATGACCTCCTTTAGACCTCCTGACTCCTTTTTAAAATTTTCTTCCTACTTTCTTTATATTCCTCAATGAATAAAAAGATCAATCACATTTCACTTGGTCAAGTTAGCGAGGCACGTACACCGCCTCGAAAAGCAATGTTGCCTCTCACTAATAAGTCAATTTGTTTCCAATGGCGGTGAATCCTGTTCCAAAGAAACTGTTCCAATAAGTTCCCTTCCACCAAGGTAAGGTTCACCGGCCTGTATTATCCTGGATCATGCTTGCCACCCATCTCAAGCGGACCACACCTGTAACCAATGGGGATAGAAAGATTTCTGACAAGGCCAGAGAAATATCCTCCCTTAGCAGTTTCACTATTCAGCGGTAAATCCCGTTAGGCCCTAGGGACTTATTTACCTTCATGTTTTTCAAGACACCCAATACCTCCCAGGCTATCTTTATACCCTTCCCCAGACTCATCATTTACCAAGTCCTTCTGTTTGGCAAAAACTGATGCAAAGGCTCATCTGTTACCTCTCCAATTTCCTCTGGATCCACACATAGATTTCTTCCTCTGTCCTTGCGCAGCGCAACCATTTCCCTTGCTACCATCTTGCTCTAAATACACATATAAAAACAACCCTTGGTATTTTCCTTAATCCTGTTTGGCAATTACTTTCCATGACGTCTTTTAGACCTCCTGACTCCTTGTTTAAGTTTCTTCCTACTTTCTTTATATTCCTCATAAGGAATTTGTCTATTCCCAGCCTTCTAGGTCTTACGAGTGCTTCATTTTACGTTTTGACGAGGCTCAGAATTTCTCTCGTTATCCAAGGTTCCCGAAACATCCCATAGTTATCCTTCATCCTCACAGTAACATGCGGTCCAGAACGCTCATCAACTGACATTTGAAAGACTCCAACATGTCAGATTTTGATGTACCCTCAAGCAACCGCCGCTAACTAAATTTTTAGTTCCGATCTAATATTTTATAATTAGCTTTTTCTCTAATTAGCACCTTCACGCGAGGACTATTCTTCTCCTTTTCCACAAGTACCTTCATATTTCATAACTTATTGTCACCGTTCCCAAATGTTCCGCGACTGAAGCCTCGATCACCTGGCATGGCTCATTCCCCAATACGAAGTCCAGAACGCCCCTTCCCTTGTTGTACGATCTACATAATATTTCAAGAAAACCTCCTGGCTTGTCCTTCCAAATTCTGACCTATCCAAGCCCCTATCACTAAGTGAGTCTCAGTAAACATAGTGGAAGCTAAAATCATCAACCACAACAGCCCTGGTGCTTTAGCATCTTTCTTAAATGTGTTTGCATGTCTAACATATCTCCCGCTGGCTGTTGGGAGGCCTGCAGTAAACCCCCAACACAGTGATTGCACCCTTCCTATTGCTGAACTCCACCCATGTGGCTTCGCTCCATGCGCCCTCTGAGGTCTCCTCCCGCAGTACAGCTGTGATATTCTGCTCAACCAATAATGCAACTTCCCCACCCCTTTTACATCCCCCTCTATCCCGCATTACACATCTAAATCCTGGAATGTTTAGCTATCAATCCTGTCCTTCTCTCAACAAGGTCTCAGTAAGAGCAACAATGCCATAGTTCCAAGTACTAATCCAAGCTCTAAGGACATCTGCCTTGCCTATTATACTTCTCGCAAATGCACGCCAGACCACCAGTCCTGTTGTGTTCAGCAACGTCTCCTTACCTGCTCAGTCTAACTGGCCTTGTTTACTAGTTCCCCATCAAATGATTCACCTCCTGACCTACTGCTATGGCTCCAATCTCCCTGCCACACGCCTTTAAACCTGCCAAAGTGACAGCAGCAAGCCACCTGGCCATGATATTTGTGCCCCTCCAGCTTAGTTGCAACCCATCCTTCTTGTACAGCTCCCACCATTCCCGGAGAAAATCCCAATGATCTCCACATCTAACTGAGTGCTGAATTTGGTGCTTTTTGAGTGCTATAGTAGGAGTTTGGTGACCGAGGGAGTATAAGGCTTCATTTTTATCTAAAGTTTAGTCTTTCTTTTATTTAGTTAATTAACTTAAAAGTTGCTGTTTGGTTTAGAAGAAGGTGAATTTTCAATCAGCTTTAAACAGGCTTCTACTTGTAGGCACTTGTAGCTGGAGCTTGTTAATTAGTTAATTGGATTAGGCCAGTTTTCAGAGGCTAGATTCACAGTATAAAAGTGATCCCCTACAGTGCAGACTTTGTTTGCACTGAGTGCTGAATTTGGTGCTTTTTGAGTGCTATAGTAAGAGTTTGGTGACCGAGGGAGTGCTGAATTTGGTGCTTTTTGAGTGCTATAGTAAGAGTTTGGTGACCGAGGGAGTGCTGAATTTGGTGCTTTTTGAGTGCTATAGTAAGTGTTTGGTGACCGAGGGAGTTAGGAGAGGAGGGAGTAAGTTGCTCCTTTCATTTTGTTTCCGACATTTCCGCAAAGAGTGCGAAGAGAGCCAGGAGTTTACAGAAAGTGTAGCTGACTGGGAGCAGAGTCGGAGGACGGACATCTAGTTAGTCCACACGGCAGCTATATTCTGTAAGGTAAGAGGGTTGGAGGCTAGGCCAGTTGCATGCTCCTCCTGTAGGATGTGGGTGGTGAGGGATACCACTGGTGTCCCCGCTGACTATACCGTGGCCGTTCCCCTTCAAAACAAGTATACCGTTTTGGATGCTGTTGGGGGGGATGACCTACTGGGGGAAGGCCTAGCGGCCAGGTCTCTGGGTCTGACTCTGGGGCTCAAAAGGGAAGGGGGGAGAATAGAAAAGCAATAGTTGTAGGAGATTCAATGGTTAGGGGAATAGATAGGAGATTCTGTGGTCGCGAGCGAGACTCCCGGAAGGTATGTTGCCTCCCGGGTGCCAGGGCCAGGGATGTCTCGGATCATGTCTTCAGGATCCTTAAGGGGGGGGTGAGCAACCAGAGCTCGTGGTGCACATTGGTACCAACGACATAGGTAGGAAAAGGGGTGTGGAGGTAATAAACAAGTTTCGGGAGTTAGGCTGGAAGTTAAAAGCCAGGACAGACAGAGTTGTCATCTCTGGTTTGTTGCCGGTGCCACGTGATAGCGAGGCTAGGAATAGGGAGAGAGTGCAGTTGAACACGTGGCTGCAGGAATGGTGTAGGAGGGAGGGCTTCAGGTATTTGGATAATTGAAGCGCATTATGGGGAAGGTGGGACCTGTACAAGCAGGACAGGTTGCATCTGAACCAGAGGGGCACCAATATCCTGGGAGGGAGGTTTTCTAGTACTCTTCGGGAGGGTTTAAACTAATTTGGCAGGGGAATGGGAACTGGATTTGTAGTCCAGCAACTAAGGTAGCCGATATTCAGGACGCCAAAGCATGTAATGAGGCAGTGGGGAAGGGAACACTGACAAAGGAGAGTACTTGCAGGCACGGAGATGGGTTGAAGTGTGTATACTTCAACGCAAGAAGCGTCAGGAATAAGGTGGGTGAACTTAAGGCATGGATCTGTACTTGGGACTACGATGTGGTGGCCATCACGGAAACTTGGATAGAAGAGGGGCAGAAATGGCTGTTGCAGGTCCCTGGTTATAGATGTTTCAATAAGATTAGGGAGGGTGGTAAAAGAGGTGGGGGGTGGCATTATTAATTAGAGATAGTATAACAGCTGCAGAAAGGCAGTTCATAGAACATAGAACATAGAAAATACAGCACAGAACAGGCCCTTTAGCCCACGATGTTGTGCCGAACCTTTGTCCTAGATTAATCATAGATTATCATTGAATTTACAGTGCAGAAGGAGGCCATTCGGCCCTTTGAGTCTGCACCGGCTCTTGGAAAGAGCACCCTACCCAAACTCAACACCTCCACCCAACACCAAGGGCAATTTGGACATTAAGGGCAATTTATCATTGGCCAATTCACCTAACCCGCACATCTTTGGACTGTGGGAGGAAACCGGAGCACCCGGAGAAAAACCACGCAGACACGGGGAGGACGTGCAGACTCCGCACAGACAGTGACCCAAGCCGGAATCGAACCTGGGACCCTGGAGCTGTGAAGCAATTGTGCTATCCACAATGCTACCGTGCTGCCCTTGAGAACAAATAAATCTACACTATATTATTTTACCGTAATCCATGTACCTATCCAATAGCTGCTTGAAGGTCCCTAATGTTTCCGACTCAATTACTTCCACAGGCAGTGCATTCCATGCCCCCACTACTCTCTGGGTAAAGAACCTACCTCTGATATCCCTCCTATATCTTCCACCTTTCACCTTAAATTTATGTCCCCTTGTAATGGTTTGTTCCACCCGGGGAAAAAGTCTCTGACTGTCTACTCTATCTATTCCCCTGATCATCTTATAAACCTCTATCAAGTTGCCCCTCATCCTTCTCCGTTCTAATGAGAAAAGGCCTAGCACCCTCAACCTTTCCTCGTAAGACCTACTCTCCATTCCAGGCAACATCCTGGTAAATCTTCTTTGCACCTTTTCCAAAGCTTCCACATCCTTCCTAAAATGAGGCGACCAAAACTGTACACAATACTCCCAATGTGGCCTTACCAAAGTTTTGTACAGCTGCATCACCTCACGGCTCTTAAATTCAATCCCTCTGTTAATGAACGCGAGCACACAATAGGCCTTCTTCACAGCTCTATCCACTTGAGTGGCAACTTTCAAAGATGTATGAACATAGACCCCAAGATCTCTTTGCTCCTCCACATTGCCAAGAACTCTACCGTTAACCCTGTATTCCGCATTCATATTTGTCCTTCCAAAATGGACAACCTCACACTTTTCAGGGTTAAACTCCATCTGCCACTTCTCAGCCCAGCTCTGCATCCTATCTATGTCTCTTTGCAGCCGACAACAGCCCTCCTTACTATCCACAACTCCACCAATCTTCGTATCTTCTGCAAATTTACTGACCCACCCTTCAACTCCCTCATCCAAGTCATTAATGAAAATTTGCCATCCACCACCACTCTCTGACTTCTATCGGTTAGCCAATTCGTTATCCAACTGGCCAAATTTCCCACTATCCCATGCCTCCTTACTTTCTGCATAAGCCTACCATGGGGAACTTTATCAAATGCCTTACTAAAATCCATGTACACTACATCCACTGCTTTACCTTCATCCACATGCTTGGTCACCTCCTCAAAGAATTCAATAAGATTTGTAAGGCAAGACCTACCCCTCACAAGGAGGTTGGAGGAGTATCACCCTATTGAGGTAGTATGGGTTGAAGTCAGAAATAGGAAAGGAGCAGTCACCTTGTTAGGAGTTTTCTATAGGCCCCCCAATAGTAGCAGAGATGTGGAGGAACAGATTGGGAAACAGATTTTGGAAAGGTGCAGAAGTCATAGGGTAGTAGTCATGGGCGATTTTAACTTCCCAAATATTGAGTGGAAACTCTTTAGATCAAATAGTTTGGATGGGGTGGTGTTTGTGCAGTGTGTCCAGGAAGCTTTTCTAACACAGTATGTAGATAGATTGTCTGACCAGAGGAGGGGCAATATTGGATTTAGTACTTGGTAATGAACCAGGGCAAGTGATAGATTTGTTAGTGGGGGAGCATTTTGGAGATAGTGACCACAATTCTGTGACTTTCACTTTAGTAATGGAGAGGGATAGGTACGTGCAACAGGGCAAGGTTTACAATTGGGGGAAGGGTAAATAAGATGTTGTCAGACAAGAATTGAAGTGCATAAGTTGGGAACATAGGCTGGCAGGGAAGGACACAAGTGAAATGTGGAACTTGTTCAAGGAACAGGTGCTACGTGTCCTTGATATGTATGTCCCTGTCAGGTAGGGAAGAGATGGTCGAGTGAGGGAACCATGGTTGACAAGAGAGGTTGAATGTCTTGTTAAGAGGAAAAAGGAGACTTATGTAAGGCTGAGGAAACAAGGTTCAGACAGGGCATTGGAGGGATACAAGATAGCCAGGAGGGAACTGAAGAAAGGGATTAGGAGAGCTAAGAGAGGGCATGAACAATCTTTGGCGGGTAGGATCAAGGAAAACCCCAAGGCCTTTTACACATATGTGAGAAATATGAGAATGACTAGAGCGAGGGTAGGCCCGATCAAGGACAGTAGCGGGAGATTGTGTATTGAGTCTGAAGAGATAGGAGAGGTCTTGAACGAGTACTTTTCTTCTGTATTTACAAATGAGAGGGGCGATATTGTTGATGAGGACAGTGTGAAGCAGATTGGTAAGCTCGAGGAAATACTTGTTAGGAAGGAAGATGTGTTGGGCATTTTGAAAAACGTGAGGATAGACAAGTCCCCCGGGCCTGACGGGATATATCCAAGGATTCTATGGGAAGCAAGAGATGAAATTGCAGAGCCGTTGGCAATGATCTTTTCGTCCTCACTGTCAACAGGGGTGGTACCAGGGGATTGGAGAGTGGCGAATGTCGTGCCCCTGTCAAAAAAGGGACTAGGGATAACCCTGGGAATTACAGGCCAGTTAGTCTTACTTCGGTGGTAGGCAAAGTAATGGAAAGGGTACTGAAGGATAGGATTTCTGAGCATCTGGAAAGACACTGCTTGATTAGGGATAGTCAGCATGGATTTGTGAGGGGTAGGTCTTGCCTTACAAGTCTTATTGAATTCTTTGAGGAGGTGATCAAGCATGTGGATGAAGCAGTGGATGTAGTGTACATGGATTTTAGTAAGGCATTTGATAAAGTTCCCCATGGTAGGCTTACGCAGAAAGTAAGGAGGCATGGGATAGTGGGAAATTTGGCCAGTTGGATAACGAACTGGCTAACCGATAGAAGTCAGAGAGTGGTGGTGGATGGCAAATATTCAGCCTGGATCCCAGTTACCAGTGGCGTACCGCAGGGATCAGTTCTGGGTCCTCTGCTGTTTGTGATTTTCATTAATGACTTGGATGAGGGAGTTGAAGGGTGGGTCAGTAAATTTGTCGGCGATACGAAGATTGGTGGAGTTGTGGATAGTAAGGAGGGCTGTTGTCGGCTGCAAAGAGACATAGATAGGATGCAGAGCTGGGCTGAGAAGTGGCAGAAGGAGTTTAACCCTGAAAAGTGTGAGGTTGTCCATTTTGGAAGGACAAATATGAATGCGGAATACAGGGTTAACGGTAGAGTTCTTGGCAATGTGGAGGATCAGAGAGATCTTGGGGTCAATGTTCATACATCTTTGAAAGTTGACACTCAAGTGGATAGAGCTGTGAAGAAGGCCTATGGTGTGCTCGCGTTCATTAACAGAGGGATTGAATTTAAGAGCCGTGAGGTGATGATGCAGCTGTACAAAACTTTGGTAAGGCCACATTTGGAGTACTGAGTACAGTTCTGGTCGCCTCATTTTAGGAAGGATGTGGAAGTTTTGGAAAAGGTGCAAAGAAGATTTACCAGGATGTTGCCTGGAATGGAGAGTAGGTCTTACGAGGAAAGGTTGAGGGTGCTAGGTCTTTTCTCATTAGAACGGGAGAACGGAGAAGGATGAGGGGCGACTTGATAGAGGTTTATAAGATGATCAGGGGAATAGGTAGAGTAGACAGTCAGAGACTTTTTCCCCGGGTGGAACAAACCATTACAAGGGGACATAAATTTAAGGTGAAAGGTGGAAGATATAGGAGCGATATCAGAGGTAGGTTCTTTATCCAGAGAGTAGTGGGGGCATGGAATGCACTGCCTGTGGAAGTAGTTGAGTCGGAAACATTAGGTACCTTCAAGCAGCTATTGGATAGGTACATGGATTGCGGTAAAATGATATAGTGTAGATTTATTTGTTCTTAAGGGCAGCACGGTAGCATTGTGGATCGCACAATTGCTTCACAGATCCAGGGTCCCAGGTTCGATTCCGGCTTGGGTCACTGTCTGTGCGGACTCTGCACGTCCTCCCCGTGTCTGCGTGTGTTTCCTCTGGGTGCTCCGGTTTCCTCCCACAGTCCAAAGATGTGCAGGTTAGGTGAATTGGCCAATGATAAATTGCCCTTAATGTCCAAATTGCCCTTGGGGTTGGGTGAGGTGTTGAGTTTGGGTAGGGTGCTCTTTCCAAGAGCCGGTGCAGACTCAAAGGGCCGAATGGCCTCCTTCTGCACTGTAAATTCAATGATAATCTATGATTAATCTAGGACAAAGGTTCGGCACAACATCGTGGGCCGAAGGGCCTGTTCTGTGCTGTATTTTCTATGTTCTATGTTCTAACGCCTTCCCCATACAGAAGCTGTTTAGCCACGAGGTTAGCTGCACTGTCTTCCTATTGATAGCCTCACTGGCACGTGGCACAGGGAGTAACGCCGAGATTACAACCCTGGGGGTTCTGTTTCTCAACGTACAACCTAATTGTAACCTCCCCCTGTAGGAAATCGTCACTCTTCCTGCCTATTTCGTAAATGCTAATGTATGCCAGGACCACTGGCTGTTCACCCTCCCGTTAAGAATACCTCCTGCTGTTCAGAAACGTCCTGCATCCTGGCACTGGGCAGGCAACATACAATCTTGGAATCACTTTCACGCCCACAGAAGTGCCTATATGTGCCCCTAACTTTAGAGTCGCCTGTACCTATTGACATTCTGCTCTTTTCGCTCCCTGCTGAGCAACATAGGCATCCGAGGTGCCATTGCTCTGGCTGCTGACGTTGTTTTCCCCTGCTAGGGCATCCCCACCAACAGTATACAAAACTGTTTCCTTGTTAGTGATGGGGACGGCATTGGGGGATTCCTGCACGGCCTGCCTGCCCCTTCTAGTGGTCACCCATATGTCTGCCTGCACCTGGATGTAACCACGTCTCTAAAACTCCTGTCGATGACGCTTTCCACCACCTGCATGAGCCTCGGTGTATCCAACTGCTGCTGCAACCGATGCAGTTTGTGAGGAGCTGCCTTTGGTAAATTTCCTGCTGAGGTCATTGTCCAGAACGCTGGATACTTCACGGACCCCCCACATCTCCGCCCCTCTCCTCGTGATCTTTTATGCCGTGTTGCGGGTTCTGTCCTCGCGCTCGTCTACTCTGTCTCCACCATTCTCTTCACTTCTTTTTTCTGCCACTGCTGCTCTCCTCGCGCTCATTTACTCTGTGTCCATGCTGCTGTTATCTTGCGTTTTTGCCCTGTGTCTCTCCCGCTCTTTCACCCTCTGGCCCAGCTGCTCTCCTCCTGCTCTTTTACCCGCTGTCTCTGCTGCTCTCCTCGCGCTCCTTTCCCGTGTGTCTCTGCTGCTCTCCTCGCGCTCCTTTACCCTGTGTCTCTGCTGCTCTCCTTGCGCTCCTTTACACTTTTTCTCTGCTGCTCTCCTCGTGCTCCTTTACCCGCTGTCTCTGCTGCTCTCCTCGCGCTCCTTTACCCTGTGTCTCTGCTGCTCTCCTCGCGCTCCTTTACCCTGTGTCTCTGCTGCTCTCCTCGTGCTCCTTTACCCTTTTTCTCTGCTGCTCTCCTTGCGCTCCTTTACCCTGTGTCCCTGCTGCTCTCCTCCTGCGCTTTTACCCGGTGTCTCTGCTGCTCTCCTCGTGCTCCTTTACCCTTTTTCTCTGCTGCTCTCCTCGTGCTCCTTTACCCTGTGTCCGTGCTGCTCTCCTCGCGCTCCTTTACCCTTTTTCTCTGCTGCTCTCCTCGCGCTCCTTTACCCTTTTTCTCTGCTGCTCTCCTCGTGCTCCTTTACCCTTTTTCTCTGCTGCTCTCCTCCTGCCCTTTTACCCGGTGTCTCTGCTGCTCTCCTCGTGCTCTTTTACCCTGCGTCTCTGCTCCTCTCCTCCTGTTCTTTTACCCTGTGTCTCTGCTGCTCTCCTCCTGCTCCTTTACCCTGTGTCTCTGCTGCTCGCCGCGCGCTCCTTTACCCTGTGTCTCTGCTGCTCTCCTCCTGCTCCTTTACCCTGTGTCTCTGCTGCTCGCCGCGCGCTCCTTTATCCTGTGTCTCTGCTGCTCTCCTCCTGCTCCTTTACCCTGTGTCTCTGCTGCTCTCGTCCTCCTTTACCCTTTTTCTCTGCTGCTCTCCTCGCACTCCTTTACCCTTTTTCTCTGCTGCTCTCCTCACGCTCCTTTACCCTTTTTCTCTGCTACTCTCCTCGTGCTCTTTTACCCGGTGTCTCTGCTGCTCTCCTCGTGCTCTTTTCCCCTGTGTCTCTTCTGCTCTCCTCGCGCTCCTTTACCCTGTGTCTCTGCTGCTCTCCTCGTGCTCCTTTACCCTTTTTCTCTGCTACTCTCCTCGTGCTCCTTTACCCTGTGTCTCTGCTGCTTGCCGCGCGCTCCTTTACCCTGTGTCTCTGCTGCTCTCGTCCTCCTTTACCCTTTTTCTCTGCTGCTCTCCTCGCACTCCTTTACCCTTTTTCTCTGCTGCTCTCCTCACGCTCCTTTACCCTTTTTCTCTGCTACTCTCCTCGTGCTCTTTTACCCGGTGTCTCTGCTGCTCTCCTCGTGCTCTTTTCCCCTGTGTCTCTTCTGCTCTCCTCGCGCTCCTTTACCCTGTGTCTCTGCTGCTCTCCTCGTGCTCCTTTACCCTGTGTCCCTGCTGCTCTCCTCCTGCGCTTTTACCCTGTGTCCCTGCTGCTCTCCTCGTGCTCCTTTACCCTTTTTCTCTGCTACTCTCCTCGTGCTCCTTTACCCTGTGTCTCTGCTGCTCGCCGCGCGCTCCTTTACCCTGTATTTCTGCTGCTCTCGTCCTCCTTTACCCTTTTTCTCTGCTGCTCTCCTCGCGCTCCTTTACCCTTTTTCTCTGCTGCTCTCCTCGCGCTCCTTTACCCTTTTTCTCTGCTGCTCTCCTCGCGCTCCTTTACCCTGTGTCTCTGCTGCTCTCCTCGTGCTCCTTTACCCTGTGTCCCTGCTGCTCTCCTCCTGCGCTTTTACCCGGTCTCTCTGCTGCTCTCCTCGTGCTCCTTTACCCTTTTTCTCTGCTGCTCTCCTCCTGCCCTTTTACCCGGCGTCTCTGCTCCTCTCCTCCTGTTCTTTTACCCGGTGTCTCTGCTGCTCTCCTCGTGCTCCTTTACCCGGTGTCTCTGCTGCTCTCCTCCTGCTCTTTTACCTGGCGTCTCTGCTCCTCTCCTCCTGTTCTTTTACCCGGTGTCTCTGCTGCTCTCCTCGTGCTCCTTTACCCTGTGTCTCTGCTGCTCTCCTCGTGCTCCTTTACCCTTTTTCTCTGCTGCTCTCCTCCTGCCCTTTTACCCGGTGTCACTGCTGCTCTCCTCCTGTTCTTTTACCTGGCATCTCTGCTCCTCTCCTCGTGCTCTTTTACCCGGTGTCTCTGCTGCTCTCCTCGTGCTCCTTTACCCTTTTTCTCTGCTGCTCTCCTCCTGCTCCTTTACCCTGTGTCTCTGCTGCTCGCCGCGCGCTCCTTTACCCTGTGTCTCTGCTGCTCTCGTCCTCCTTTACCCTTTTTCTCTGCTGCTCTCCTCGCGCTCCTTTACCCTTTTTCTCTGCTGCTCTCCTCACGCTCCTTTACCCTTTTTCTCTGCTACTCTCCTCGTGCTCTTTTACCCGGTGTCTCTGCTGCTCTCCTCGTGCTCTTTTCCCGTGTCTCTTCTGCTCTCCTCGCGCTCCTTTACCCTGTGTCCCTGCTGCTCTCCTCGCGCTCCTTTACCCTGTGTCACTGCTGCTCTCCTCGCTCTCCTTTACCCTGTGTCCCTGCTGCTCTCCTCCTGCGCTTTTACCCGGTATCTCTGCTGCTCTCCTCGTGCTCCTTTACCCTTTTTCTCTGCTGCTCTCCTCCTGCTCTTTTACCCTGTGTCCCTGCTGCTCTCCTCCTGCTCTTTTACCTGGCGTCTCTGCTCCTCTCCTCCTGTTCTTTTACCCGGTGTCTCTGCTGCTCTCCTCGTGCTCCTTTACCCTTTTTCTCTGCTGCTCTCCTCCTGCTCCTTTACCCTGTGTCTCTGCTGCTCGCCACGCGCTCCTTTACCCTGTGTCTCTGCTGCTCTCGTCCTCCTTTACCCTTTTTCTCTGCTGCTCTCCTCATGCTCCTTTACCCTTTTTCTCTGCTACTCTCCTCGTGCTCCTTTACCCTGTGTCTCTGCTGCTTGCCGCGTGCTCCTTTACCCTGTGTCTCTGCTGCTCTCGTCCTCCTTTACCCTTTTTCTCTGCTGCTCGCCGCGTGCTCCTTTACCCTGTGTCTCTGCTGCTCTCGTCCTCCTTTACCCTTTTTCTCTGCTGCTCTCCTCACGCTCCTTTACCCTTTTTCTCTGCTACTCTCCTCGTGCTCTTTTACCCGGTGTCTCTGCTGCTCTCCTCGCGCTCTTTTACCCGGTGTCTCTGCTGCTCTCCTCGTGCTCTTTTACCCTGTGTCTCTGCTGCTCTCCTCAGGCTCCTTTACCCTGTGTCTCTGCTGCCCTCCTGCTGCTTTTTCACCCGGTGTCTCTGCTGCTCTCCTCCTGCTCTTTTACCGGGTGTCTCTGCTGCTCTCCTCCTGCTCTTTTACCGGGTGTCTCTGCTGCTCTCCTCCTGCTCTTTTACCGGGTGTCTCTGCTGCTCTCCTCCTGCCCTTTTACCCGGTGTCTCTGCTGCTCTCCTCCTGCTCTTTTACCGGGTGTCTCTGCTGCTGTCCTCCTGCTCATTTATCTTGTTTTTCGTCTGCTCTTCTTACGCCCTTTTACCCTGTTTCCGCCTCAGTCCTTGCGCACTTTTATCCTGTGTCTCCGGCGCTGTCGATGCGCTCTTTTACTCTGTGTCTCCGCCGCTTCCCTCGAGTTCTTTTACCCCGTGTCTCCGCCACTGCCCTGGCGCTCAATCACCACCTACTTTGCTAAATTTTTGTTTTTTTGTTCCCTTTCTCTGAACACAGAGAGCAATCAGCAAGAAATTCCCTCCTTCAGAAGCTGCATCTCCTCTAAGATCTTCTTGACACACCTGTACTGGTACTCTGTTATGCTGCTCCGAAACAATCTGTTCATCGGTACCTTGAACCCCATGCTCACACAGCTCACAGGCGGTGACTCTATAAAAGGTAACTGGGTACAGTAACATCAGTGATTGGTGAGGAACGTTTAAGAGCGCGACAGTAGAGGGAGTGTGTCAGAAGGATGTCGGAGAGAAGGGAGAGAGAAGTTACTGTTATTAATGGCTACAAAAGGTGCGTTTAGTGTAAGAAAGTCGTGGATGCACATGTAGGGAAACTCTGGACACTAAAGAAGAAGGAGATTAAGGGAGGGATGAGGTCAGAGATCTGCATGGGGGAAACAGAGGGAAGAGGACGAGATAGATAGTGCAACAGAGAGAGGGAGCTTGGGGAAGATGGTTAGGAGATGGTGGGATAAGAAAGGAGCCAGGGGAAGGGAAAAACAAGAGCTTAATGGAAAGAGATGAAGGGAAAAGTAAAGGGAAAGTCTTAACAAATACAATGAGAGATTAATCAGAGGAGGGAAATGTGGAGAACAGGCTGACTTTAGGCCTCAGATGGAGCAGAAACATGTTGTTCCAAAGTGGAAAGACTGAGGAGGATGCTTGTGTTGGGAGACTTGAGTAGAGAAAACGAGAGTAACTTCAATCAATAAACATGGATGGCGGGAGGGAGTGTGTCTATGTACAGATACTGAGTGGGAAAGCGAATGAAAGAACAGGAAGCCACGGTGGAACAGTGGTTAGCCCCACGCAATCCAGTTCGATTCCTGACTTTGATAACAGTGTGGACTTTTTGCGTTCTTTCGTGTCTGCGAGGCGTTCCTCCGGATGCGCTTGTTTCCTCCCAGAGACCAGATATGTGCAGTTTAGTTGTATCAGCCATGCCGGATTACCAGCCGGTCTCCAAAGATATGCAGGATACATGATTACAGGGACAGGGTGGGGGCGTGACCTTGGTATTTATTCTGAGAGTGGGTGCAGATACGATCAGCCCAATAGCCTCATTCTGCACTGCAGGAGTTCTGTGGGAGTTCTGTGGAACTGATGAGGGTGGTCGGAATTTTGGAGAGCGAGTGAAAAAGTGTGGAATAGATTGACCATAAACATAGCAACAGAAATAGACTCTTCTGTCCCTCGAGACTGCTCAATCATTCAATTGGTCAGGGCTGATGCCGTACTCCTCACGTATACATCTGTGTCCTTTTCCCGTAACCACTCATTTTGTTAATGATCAATTTTGTACCTATCGTAGCCTTAAATATATTCTTCTGCCTGTGTTGAAAATAAATCCAAGACTCACAACTTCCTGAGAGAAGAAATTCCTGCTCATCCTAAAATGACACTGCTTCGAAATGTGTCTATTCCCCCCATCATTCTCCCGTTAAGAGAAACAGACTCTCAGCATTAACCCTTTGGAGCCCCTTGAGAATGAGCTTGGAGAATACCGACACAGTGGGGGTGGGTTGCAACTGGGGACATAAGCCCCTTAAAAGAGAATTTTTAAAAGAGAATGATTACGTGCGGAGAATCATTGGATGTTAAGCCAGAGCTTCTGCCAAAGAGAAAGAATGAGTGTGAGGGCAGAGTGAGATTGGTGGAAGTTTCTGATGAGCAATATTGTCAGTGAGGCGAGATGGATTGAGGGTACGGGACCCTTGTGGAGAGATATTGAATGCAAAAGATGAAGCAGCTGCCGACTGTGGACAAAGAGAGGAAGAGCCAAGGAAGAGAGCGTGTCAGATGACAGGGAAAGAGCAAATGTACATAAATGGCGTGAGGAAAGTGGAAGGCGGGAGCGACAGTCAGTGCAGAAAGAGACGGAATGGCGAGATATCAAGCTGTTGCGAATTAATGATGGGAGAATGACTGAGGAGAGTTTTATACAATGGCAAGTGATAATTGTCGTTCTGCTCAAATGCCAGTGCGAAACGAGGCGAAGATATCACAACAAATTGCATTTTTTGATCACAAGAAGTGTTTGTACTAAAACCAAAAGTGTGAATTCCAATACCACTATTAACGATTAAAAATGTGTATTTACTCCCTGATTAACAAAATAAATTAAGCTTAAACACACGGTTAGATTCCAAATTGTTCTATTTATTTAAACTCACCTATAAACAGTCATTTTTAGGCAACGAATGATATTCTTTTTTATTCAATAAAACGTCCAGCATTAACAATACAAGACATGCACTCTCCCCATTGGGAAGGCTTCTTTCTCTCTGAAATGAACTTTCTGCCTTGGAATGAAGCTTTACTTTATGGAACAAACAAATGGATTCCTCAGGGTGGTTCAATCTGTATGAAGTACGATGTTCCATTTCATCTTTAAACTCATTGCACTTAAGCTCCTTTTGACGTATAGTTTCCTCAAATATAAATACATTTCATGTTGCATTTTCGGTGCAGTTTGGGGTAGAAGTACATTTATCTGTCTGTCTCTCTCTTGCTCTCTCTATCTTTCTCTCTCTCTCTCTCTCTGTCTCCCTCTCTCTCTCTCTCTATATATATATATCACAAACATGCCAAGCACATCACACAACCCGTTTCACAGTGTCCCACAGAGAAATATAATATTTCTTTACAAAGAACAAAGAAAAGAAATGTACAGCACAGGAACAGGCCCTCCGGCCCTCCAAGCCTGCGCCGACCATGCTGCCCGACTAAACTAATATATTCTACACTTCCGGAGTCCGTATCCCTCTATTCCCATCCTATTCATGTGACTGTCAAGATGCCCCTTAAACGTTACTGTCGTCTCTGCTTCCATCACCTCCTCCGGCAGCGAGCTCCAGACGCCCACTGCCCTCTGCGTAAAAAACTTGCCTCGTACATCTACTCTTTCCATTGCCCCTCGCACCTTATACCTATGGCCCTAGTAATTGACCCCTCTACCCTGGGAAAATGTCTCTGACCATCCACTCTGCCTATGCCCCTCATAATTTACGCCTCCATCATATGGAATAAATAAGTCATAAGACTTCATTTTCTCAATCCTCTCTCCTCATTGCATGTTTTACATCTCTATATATCCTAAACTGATATGTTGTACAATGTGTGCAATTTCATGGGAGTAGACACAAGTTTCTTCTATCAATAGATTTCATTTAAGTTCACTCTCCATGTTTCCAAGATCCAATTTCGCATGACTTTTATTGTGTCAGCCTGGCTCGGAAATTACTCAATATTTTCGTTCAGCTCATATCCCTTGCTACATTCCGGACCTTGTCAGACCGGACGACTTCTCGAACCCTACTTATGTTTAAATAACAGAACAGGAAATGCCCGAGATACTTCCCGATATCTCTTTGTATCTGTGGTTCTCTGTGTCTAATGGCCTCTGCATGTAATGTTCGGTGTTCCTTTGTGCCTGCCAATGTGTGGGTATTTCCCTCTTCTGGCCTGTCTGTCTTTGTTTCTGATTGGGGATTTGTGGTTCCACCTTTGTACTGTTCTGCCTGTCTTCGAGTTTACAGATCCAGGTATATTCTTAATTGTCCGTCTGCGGTTTTGCTGTTAACGTGTTTCTCTGACAGTCCTTCTGACAGAGGTGACAGCCTCACCTCTATGACAATGCGTCTGCCTCCATCGTTGTCTGCAAATCTCTATGCCTGTGATTCGTTGCGTATCCTTGTGTGTTTGTTTTCCGTCTTTCCTCCGGTAGACAGTTGGTCTGCTTGATTCATGTTGTTCGTCGATTGATTCTATTGGTGCAAACTCGAAGGGCCAAATGACCTCCTTCTGTACTGTCGAGATTATGTGGTCTTCGTTGCCAGTTGCCTCTCTGCCTCCCTGTCTCGGAGGCTTAAAATCTTCCCTGCGATTTATTTGAGCTTAGAACATAAGAACATAAGAACTAGAAGCAGGAGTAGGCCATCTGGACCCTTGAGCCTGCTCCACCATTCAATGAGATCATGGCTAATCTTTTGTGGACTCAGCTCCACTTTCCGGCCCCAACGCCATAACCCTTAATCCCTTTATTCTTCAAAAAACTATCTATCTTTATCTTAAAACATTTAATGAAGGAGCCTCTACTGCTTCACTGGGCAAGGAATTCCATAGATTCACAACCCTTTGGGTGAAGAAGTTCCTCCTAAACTCAGTCTTAAATCTACTTCCCCTTATTTTGAGGCTATGCCCCCTAGTTCTGCTTTCACCCGCCAGTGGAAACAACCTGCCCGCATCTATCCTATCTATTCCCTTCATAATCTTATATGTTTCTATAAGATCCCCCCTCATCCTTCTAAATTCCAATGAGTACAGTCCCAGTCTACTCAGCCTCTCCTCGTAATCCAACCCTTTCAGCTCTGGGATTAACCTAGTGAATCTCCTCTGCACACCCTCCAGTGCCAATATGTCCTTTCTCAAGTAAGGAGACCAAAACTGAACACAATACTCCAGGTGTGGCCTCACTAACACCTTATACAATTGCAGCAGAACCTCCCTAGTCTTAAACTCTATCCCTCTAGAAATGAAGGACAAAATTCCATTTGCCTTCTTAATCACCTGTTGCACCTGTAAACCAACTTTTTGCGACTCATGCGCTAGCACACCCAGGTCTCTCTGCACAGCAGCATGTTTTAATATTTTATCATTTAAATAATAATCCCTTTTGCTGTTATTCCTACCAAAATGGATAACATCACATTTTTCAACATTGTATTCCATCTGCCAGACCCTAGCCCATTCACTTAGCCTATCCAAATCCCCCTGCAGACTTCCAGTATCCTCTGCACTTTTTGCTTCACCACTTATCTTAGTGTCGTCTGCAAACTTGGACACATTGCCCTTGGTCCCCAACTCCAAATCATCTATGTAAATTGTGAACAGTTGTGGGCCCAACACTGATCCCTGAGGGACACCACTAGCTACTGATTGCCAACCAGAGAAACACCCATTAATTCACACTCTTTGCTTTCTATTAATTAACCAATCCTCTATCCATGCTACTACTTTCCCTTAATGCCATGCATCTTTATCTTATGCAACATCGTTTTGTGTGGCACCTTGTCAAAGGCTTTCTGGAAATCCAGATATACCACATCCATTGGCTCCCCGTTATCTACCGTACTGTTAATGTCCTCAAAAAATTCCACTAAATTCCACGATCTGCCCTTTATGAACCCATGCTGCGTCTGCCCAATGGGACAATTTCCATCCAGATGCCTCGCTATTTCTTCCTTGATGATAGATTCCAGCATCTTCCCTACTACCGAAGTTAAGCTCACTGGCCTATAATTACCCACTTTCTGCCTACCTCCTTTTTTAAACAGTGGTGTCACGTTTGCTAATTTCCAATCCGCCGGGTCTACCCCAGAGTGTAGTGAATTTTGGTAAATTATCACTAGTGCATTTGCAATTTCCCTAGCCATCTCTTTTAGCACTCTGGGATGCATTCCATTAGGTCCAGGAGACTTGTCTACCTTTAGCCCCATTAGCTTGCCCATCACTACCTCCTTGGTGATAACAATCCTCTCAAGGTCCTCACCTGTCATAGCCTCATTTCCATTATTCACTGGCATGTTATTTGTGTCTTCCACTGTGAAGACCGACCCAAAAAACCTGTTCAGTTCCTTAGGCATTTCCTCATCTCCCATTATTAAATCTCCCTTATCATCCTCTAAAGGACCAATATTTACCTTAGCCACTCTTTTTTGTTTTATATATTTGTAGAAACATTTACTATCCGTTTTTATATTCTGAGCAAGTTTACTCTCAGAGTGGCTTACTCAAAGAAGCTATACTCTTCTTTATAGCTTTTTTAGTAGCTTTCTGTTGCCCCCTAAAGATTTCCCAGTCTTCTAGTCTCCCACTGATCTTTGCTACTTTGTATGTTTTTTCCTTCAATTTGATACTCTCCCTTATTTCCTTAGATATCCACGGTCGATTTTCCCTCTTTTTACCGTCCTTCCTTTTTGTTGGTATCAACCTTTGCTGAGCTCTGTGAAAAATCACTTGGAAGGTTCTCCACTGTTCCTCAACTGTTTCACTATAAAGTCTTTGCTCCCAGTCTACCTTAGCTAGTTCTTCTCTCATCCCATTGTAATCTCCTATGTTTAAGCACAAAACACTAGTGCTTGATTTTACCTTCTCACCCTCCATCTGTATTTTAAATTCCACCATATTGTGATCGCTCCTTCCGAGAGGATCCCTAACTATGAGATCCTGAATCAATCCTGTCTCATTACACAGGACCAGATCTAGGACCGCTTGTTCCCTCGTAGGTTCCATTACATACTGTTCTCGGAAACTATCGCGGATACGTTCTACAAACTCCTCCTCAAGGCTGCCTTGACCGCCCTGGTTAAACCAATCGACATGTAGATTAAAATCCCCCATGATAACTACTGTACCATTTCTACATGCATCCATTATTTCTTTGTTTATTGCCTGCCCCACCATAATGTTTCTATTTGGTGGCCTATAGATTACTCCTATCAGTGACTTTTTCGCCTTACTATTCCTGATTTCCACCCAAATGGATTCAACCTTATCCTCCATAGCACCGATGTCATCCCTTACTGTTGCCCGGATGTCATCCTTAAATAACAGAGCTACACCACCTCCCTTACCATCCACTCTGTCCTTCTGAAAAGTTTGATACCCTCGGATATTTAACTCCCAGTCGTGACCATCCTTTAACCATGTTTCAGTAATGGCCACTAAATCATAGTCATTCACGATGATTTGCGCCATCAACTCATTTACCTTATTCCGAATACTACGAGCATTCAGGTAAAGTACACTTATGTTGGCTTTTTTACCTCTGTTCTGAATCTTAACACCTCGATCAGTAACCTCTCCTAAGTTATATTTCCTCTTAACTTTTCTCCTAATATTCCTTCCCCTGGTGAGCCATCTCCCTCAACAGTATCCAAAGCGGTATATCTGTTTTGCAGGGAGATGACCGCAGAGGACACCTGCACTGCCTTCCTAGCTTGCTTGATGAATTATCTTTCTCTTTGCCCATCTGCAGATATCAGCATACGCTTTTTGAGTTATTATTTGTCAGTCTGTCTGTTTGTTTGTGGGACTCCCAAACTTGACCGTGACTCCCAATACAATTTGCCAAACTTTCTATTGAGGTCGTCACAAAGATTCCAAACCCGATGCACACCGAGACCAATATTCCTGTCCCAGTGGAACACTTTAGAGGCAGTCACCAAAACATTTACTTCATGTTTCATGAGAAGCTTGATGAGAAATGAAGACAAGTCATGTGGATACCTGGATGATGCTAATTCTATCACTCTCTCTCCCTCTCTCTCTCTCTCTCTCTATCAGTTAGCAGTCTGACCAATGCCTTTGCCTTCGCCCAGTTGGGTGGCATCTTATGTGCTCCCTGGAATGGTCTGATCATGGACCGACACAAACGCAGAGGAAAATCGTCAGGCGCCTTGTCAGGTAATCCGAATTTTAACAGTCAGCTCCTCTCCAATATCGGTAATCTAATTAACAGCTCCAAGGTCCCAGGTTCGATTCCCGGCTTGGGTCACTGTCTGTGCGGACTCTGCACGTTCTCCCTGTGTCTGCGTGGGTTTCCTCCGGGTGCTCCGGTTTCCTCCTACAGTCCAAAGATGTGCAGATTAGGTGGATTGGCCATGATAAATTGCCCTTAGTGTCCACAAGGTTTAGGTGGTGTTACAAGGATAGTTTGGGGTGTGGGCTTATGTAGAGCTCTCTGTCCAAGGGCCGGTGCAGACTTGATGGGCCGAATGGCCCCCTTCAGCACTGTAAATTCTACGATTCTATGAACAAAGGAACATGCAAACGTACGGATTCGGAAAGAGAGAAAATAAGTCGGAGCATTGAAACTGTTCTGTCACCCACACTGATTTATGATTTGATTATGGCCTCAGTTCCAGATTGAGCCAAACGCCATAACTTTTGACTCCCTTGATACTAAAGAATGTTACTGTGTCTTTCATTACAGAAGGATTGAATGCTGCTGGATTTCACTGAGTACGGAATTGGATGTGTGATTTTGTCCCTGATCATGCTGTGGTGTGGTGTTCCCCTTTGTCTCCATGTATTATTTTTGCGCCCCATGCATTTTGATAGATTCACTCCCTCACGTTGAGAGGTTAAAATGGTTGAATTTCTCTTTGTTTATTTTTCAGACTCGCCCATTTCCCAAAGACTGGCTGATATGGAATCAGCGGTGCTGTCTCTCGCCATCACTGTCATGTTGTGTGTCCTGTACACAATAACCGCCTCGATCCCTGTGACAGAGGTTCAGTACCTGACTTTTGCCCTGCAGGTGATCGATCGCTCATTCCTGTTAGGGGGAAACGCTTCATTCATCGCCATTGCGTAAGTCGACACCCACAGAGGGAACCACATTTCTTGCAGCGAAATTCAGATGCTGAGACTGGGATTGCCACACCATTGAGCCCATTCTGACTCCCATCATATTATATCCTGGAGGTTCAGTGCAGGAATTACGATTCATTCCCCAAAACAGAGCTCGTTTCAGGCAGCACGGTAGCACAAGTGGATAGCACTGTGGCTTCACAGCACCAGGATCCCAGGTTCGATTCCCCGCTGGGTCACTGTCTGTGCGGAGTCTGCACATTCTCCCCGTGTCTGCGTGGGCTTCCTCCGGGTGCTCAGGTTTCCTCCCACAGTTCAATGATGGGCAGGTTAGGTGGATTGGCCATGCTAAATTGCCCTGCAGCCATCTGGGATGGCCACTTCCCGATTACAAAATGGACACTTTGCCAAGATTGCAGGGAAAATGGACAATACTGAGAAAACAAGCAGCTGCAAGGTTTGTCTGTTGATTGGAGCCATAGCTCCCAGACAAGACCGATGCTGCAAACCATTTCCATACTAATGAGCCATCCCCGGGAACAAAAAGGCAACATTTAAGTAAACAATACCAAGACAGACACCCCGGCGCCAGACGAGACCAGAACAAAGCAGCCAACGGTCACCTGGGACACGCCCAGCAATCAGGGCACCCACCCCTCTATTGGAGGAAATCGATGAGAACGATTGGGAAAAGGCCCAATTAATTGGGACCAAGTTCAAGGCCCGCCCAAAAGCGCGTGAAGCCCCTTTTGGGTATAAGAAGAATCTCCCAAGCTCTCTTGCGGCCCCGGCTCTCACCGAGGAGAAACCTGCCCGACAGCAACATCAGAACAAGTAAGTCCAAGGTCAAAGGTCAACGCACGCTACCAGACAGACGCTCCTAGCTGTTATTCCGTACCAACTCGACCCCAGCAGCCTCAGAACCGAACAACGGCCATTGTTCCTCTGACTGAGTGGGCGCCCGAAGCTAAGTATAGGCTTTAGCAGTAGTGACAGTTTAGTCTGTAGAGTTTTCCGCATGAGTATATTTGACTGTGTAAATAAATTAACATTGAGTTTGAACTTACTAACTGGTGTATCGATTCTTTGATCAGTTTTCGGTTTTGAACCTTGTGGCGGTATCGAAAGATACCTCCCACAGTCCAAAGATGTGCAGGGTAGGTGGCTTGGCCATGATAAATTGCCCTTAGTGTCCAAAATTGCCCTTGGTTTCGGTGGAGGTGTTGAGTTTGGGTAGGGTGCTCTTTCCAAGAGCCGGTGCAGACTCAGGGGGCCGAATGGCCTCCTTCTGCACTGTAAAATCAATGATGATCTATGATTAATCTCGGACAAAGGTTCGGCACAACATCGTGGGCCGAAGGGCCTGTTCTGTGCTGTATTTTCTATGTTCTATGTTCATACCTGGCGACTCTAGAGCAAAGGTAATTGTAATTAAGGAAGGCGACCATATTGGCCGCCATCTTCAGAGCCAAATTAAGAAAAACACAATTTACTGGTGACTCTGGTGGGATTTGACTTCGAAGTGGCCTAACCACTCCGAGAGAACCCAAATTTGAATTGGAATCCAATTGGAAACAGAAAAACCACAAGTGTAAGAACAATACTGATCAAACCTCTGAGATTCGGAAGTGTGTTAATGCATGCGTACTAATAGGGATATAAGGTAAACCTGAGAGATTTTGTTGCGGAAAACTGTCGGGTGTTTTGTAGGCCGGAAATTAGCATAAGCCGTACCCGTGTTTACATCACCACTTTATCACCCCCCTGTTCCAAATTCAGTAGAGAACCCAGATAGAGAAAATGGCAATGAAGGCAATGGAACGCCTTATGAACCCCCAGGAATTAAAGGTCGCAGCGACCAGTAGAGTAGGACAGTGTCCCGTTTGGGAAGATGAGATCAGGAAATATCTCAAAGGAAAAGGATGGCCCTTTTGGAGCGAATTCTGTGACAATGAGGAAACAGGATCTGGGAGTATCGGACATACTTGGTGGGAGAACCGGTCAGAGATCCACAACGAGGCACAGAGAAGGTTGTTAGGATGCTCCGTAGAGAGATAGAGGAGAGAGACAGAAATAGTGAGGGAGATGTGAGCGAGTTTGAGAAAGAGAATAAAGATTTGAGAGAACAGTTAGCAGCGAGGGACAGAGAGGTGGATGATGCCAAGTGGGCACACCAGTCTTGTCTCGCCCATTTGAACCGTTTTCAGATGCAATATGATAAGGCCTCCAGGACACGAAACGTGCGGTCTTGGTAAGACAAGAAACCGAGCAACAGGTAGAGAAATTGCAGAAACAGTGCAATGATTTGAAAGCAGCCCTACGAGCGCTCCACACTTCCACGATGGAACAAAGGCAGAGCTCGGGAGATCACGCAAAGTGCCCGAAGCAAATTGCAGAATTGCAATCTCTGCTTTCCGTTCAGAATGTGTTTCAAAATACGTTTGGACCACAATTAGACCAGGAAAACGGCCCCGGTTGGCAGGAGTTAAATGTGACTGCCCACAGATACGTACATGGGACATGTATGCAAGAATAACCCCAAAAGAGGAAAGCACCCCATGAATCCTGTAACCACACACCGCAGGGCCGCAGGAGAAGGAGATTTCCTATATACAACCCCATTAACCGTGACCCAATTACGGGACGCGTGTGGAAACGTTACACCATTCCTTCCCACATCAGACCCCAACCAGTTTTTCGCTAGAGTTAAAGAGCAGGCTGCCATGTACGGCCTGGATGAAAAGGAGCAAGTGAAGCTCACAGTTTTAAGCCTCGACTCTTCAGTTGTGGCAGCCCTTCCCGACCCACAGAATGTAGGAGGAGGCACACTCCAAGAGATGCACACAGCGATCCTTGATGCGATCGGCTACAACAGAGGAGACCCCGTAGAAGGCCTAAACAAGTGGAGGCAAAAGAAGACAGAGCACCCCACAGCGTTTGCTGGACGCTTGTGGATACATTTCACAGCAGTTTTCGGAGAGTTAGCCCACGCCCATTTGTCCGCAGATAACATCGCCAAATGGACTCAAATCCTGGTCTCTCACATGACAGACGCAGGACAGAGAGCTTGCGCAAATTACAATCCCTCAGACAAGGCCCACAACGAGAAATGGGTTTTGAAGCGATTATCCCACGCTTGGGAGCATTCAGTCCAAGGCAAAACCACATTTGCAAAACCTGAGGATGAGCAGGCAGACATAGAACATGAATCCAGTTAAAGTGCACCAGAACCCCGCATGGGTAAATGAGGGCAGGCACAGCCCACCACAGCCAAAACCCCAGGAATGTTACAACTGTGGACAATTAGGACACTTTGCAACTTTGCACGAGAGTGCAACGCGCCCCAAAAGCAGCAGAGAAGCCAACAGGCAGGCACCCTAAATAGGAATAGGGCAAAGCCAATCCATGGCGTTAGCGCCCGTTCAGAGAACATAGACATGAACGACACTGATTGACGGTGATCGGGCTCCCCAACTTGGGTCTGCGACACCCTTTGGGAAAAGTCCGGTAGCCCGGTCGTAGCAGGCAAAGTTCCGGGACACCCTGTAGAATTTCTTTGGGACACAGGAGGGTCCCGCACCACACTCAATTCCTCCAAGTTGTTTCAACAAGACACATAGCCCACAACAGATACCGTCACACTCAGCGGCTTTATAGGTCATTTACAACAAGGACACATCACAGCCCCTGTAGCGATACAAATAGGGAACATTACAACTAAACACCCCGTAGTTTTGGTCGATCTATCCCAGACAGCTGAACATATCCGAGGGATCGATTTTATGAGCTCCCACAACCTTTCTTTTGACCCAGTTAACAAGTGTGTATGGAGAATGGCAAAGGCAGCTCGAGGCCCCGCCACGCTCACAGTTGGATGCTATGAAAACAGGATTAGCTCAGTAGAAGACTTCTGGTTCGACCCTCGAGCCATTAGTGCAGACAAACAGGTTAGGGCAGTCCTGCAGGAACACAAAGCAGCATTTGCACAGCACAAGCACGACTGTGGCAAATTAGCTGGCTTTGTGAACATTACAGGTCCCGACCCCAGACACCAGAAGCAGTATGGTTTTCCCCAAGAGGCAGAGGGAGAAATCTCAAAAGTAATAGAGAGTTTCCTGGATCAAGGCATACTCAGATCTGTAGCCTCCACAAACAACGCACCAATTTGGCCCGTCAGGAAACCCCAATGGAACATGGCGACTGACCATTGATTACCGGAAACTGAACAAAGTAACCCCAGTAGCAGCCCCCACCGTAGCCACGAGTCCCGAGACCATGCTCAAAATTTTTTTCGGTTTTGGGCATTAGTATCGGCTTTTAGTCCATTCCATTGGATAAAGCGTGCCAGTACAAATTTGCCTTTACGTTTCAGGGACAACAGTATACGTGGACGTGCCTTCCACAAGGCTACCACAACTCCCCCTCCATTTTCCACCGCTAACTGGCAAATGGACTCGCAAAATTTTCCCGCCCCGATTGTCTGGTCCAGTATGTAGACGACTTGTTACTACAGACAGACACAAAGGGAGAGCACATATCGCTTCTCGCCAAACTCCTAGCACTCCTAAAAGAAATTTGTTGTAAAGTCGTCCCCAAGAAGGGCAAGATCTTGCAGGAAAAAGTGATTTACTTGGGTACAGTAATCACTCATGATAAACGCGAGATCGAGCAAAAGAGAATTGACTCGATCGTTAAATTCCCCCTTCCCCACAATGTCTCAGCCCTCCGCTCATTTTTAATACTAGTTGGTAACTGCCGAAACCACATCGACGGTTTCGCCACAAAAGCAGCACCCCTATCCGACCGTCTCAAGAAAAAGGCACCTTGGGAATGGCTTCCACAGCACACAGATGCCGTGGATACTTTGAAAAGAGCCCTCAGCACAGCCCCCGCACTACAGGTCCCAGATCCACTTTCCACGTACGCAATCGAAGTTGCAAGCACCGACCGAATCCTATCGGCCGTACTCCTCCAGGAATGCCAGGATCAGTTACGCCCCGTGCCATACGCCTCACGCGTGTTGGATCCTGTCGAGCAAGGAATTTCTGCCAGCGAAAGGCACCTGCCTTTGGGGCAGTACAGTACTGTACATCACCTATATTACAGGACTCAACCCCATCACCATTCTCACTGAACACACCCCAATACAGCTATTATTAGACGGTCGACTTAAAGATGGCACAGTCAGCCAAATCGGCGCAGCCCGTTGGACCCTTCTTTTACAGGGACGGGACATTACAGTCAAAAGAACCAAGATCCACACCATCCTAGCCGATAATTTGCAATATGCAGGAACCCCTCACGAGTGTGAGATCATCACCACAAAACACAACACACCTCCCACGAAAACAGGTAGTACACCCCAGAAACCCCAGCCCACAGACACGTGCGCATCCTTGAAAACTTCTGTGGACGGCTCCTACACATTTTGAACGGAAAGAGAATTACCGTTTGCGGCATTTATGCAGAGGACGCGCAGGGACGCGCCCTAGATGAGATTTCACTAAAGTTGCAGGACACTTAGGCTCGCAGGCAGCAGAACTGGCAGCAATTGCTTATATTGTAGACCACCCCAACTCGTTCCCGACCCCAGCAGACATCTATTCGGACAGCCTGTATGTCTGTAATAGTTTGACGGAATTCATACCCCTGTGGGAAACTAGAGGATTTCTTTCTGCACACGGAAAGCCCCTACCCTGAGCCCCATTACTCCGACATATCCTAGAGACAGCCAAAAATAGAAAATACGGAATAATTAAGGTTCGCAGTCATCACCGTTTCCTCCCCCCCACCCCCCCCCCCCGCCCACCTCCCCATCACATTAAAGCAGACGCCCTAGCGAAGGCAGGTTCCAGGCATGGTTACTTTTGGTAACCCCCGAGAGCACCCCAGTTCACGCGGTTCAGGTCTCACAGACCAACATTCAGGATCTAGCAAAGGCCCAGAAAGAAGATGAAAAATTCAGGGATGTTTTAAAAGGAAGCTTCCCAGCCCCGTTTGACAAGTTTAAAAACGCAATCACCACACATGACGGTGTGATTTTAAAAGAAGGCATTTATGAAGTTCCCAGCCAGGACAGGAACCAGATTATTTGTCAGTTCCATGACAATCATGAACACCGAGACATTGAACCCACCCTAGCCCACCTCAGACCGCTCTGCTGGTGGCCTGATTTAAAAGCCAATGTTACTCACGACATTGAAAATTTCTTAATCTGTGCCCAGGACAGTCCGGACAGATATGCAAAAAAGGCTCAGCTTAGTCACACATGCCCCGTTAATGGCCCCTGGACGAATTTGCAGATAGACTACATAGGACCCCTACCCCTCCACCCCGTACAGAAATGGTTGTAAGTATGTGTTGGTGGCCATCGACACTTTCACAAAATGAGTGGAAGCTTTCCCATCGAGAACGAATACGGCCAAGACAACAACTAAAATACTAACACTGCACAACACAAGAGGGGGCCTCCCACGCAGTATAGAATCTGATCAGGGCTCCCATTTTACAGGACGAGTAATGAAAAACGTCCTCACAATTTTCGGAATCAGACAAAAATTTCACAAAGCATACCACCCCCAGTCAAGTGGCATTGTGGAGAGGATGAACAGAACTCTAAAGCCACCCTCAGGAAAATCGTGCAACAGAACAACAGCATTGTATTAGTGAGAGGCAGCACGGTTTTGTGAAGGGGAGGTCGTGTCTCACTAACTTGATAGAGTTTTGCGAGGAGGTCACTAAGATGATTGATGCAGGTAGGGCAGTAGATGTTGTCTATATGGACTTCAGTAATTCCTTTGACAAGGTCCCTCATGGTAGACTAGTACAAAAGGTGAAGTCACACGGGATCAGGGGTGAGCTGGCAAGGTGGATACAGAACTGGCTAGGCCATAGAAGGCAGAGAGTAGCAATGGAGGGATGCTTTTCTAATTGGAGGGCTGTGACCAGTGGTGTTCCACAGGGATCAGTGCTGGGACCTTTGCTCTTTGTAGTATATATAAATGATTTGGAGGAAAATGTAACTGGTCTGATTAGTAAGTTTGCAGACGACACAAAGGTTGGTGGAATTGCGGATAGCGATGAGGACTGTCGGAGGATACAGCAGGATTTAGATTGTCTGGAGACTTGGGCGGAGAGATGGCAGATGGAGTTTAATCCGGACAAATGTGAGGTAATGAATTTTGGAAGGTCTAATGCAGGTAGGGAATATACAGTAAATGGTAGAACCCTCAAGAGTATTGAAAGTCAAAGAGATCTAGGAGTACAGGTCCACAGGTCATTGAAAGGGGCAACACAGGTGGAGAAGGTAGTCAAGAAGGCGTACGGCATGCTTGCCTTCATTGGCCGGGGCATTGAGTATAAGAATAGGCAAGTCATGTTGCAGCTGTATAGAACCTGAGTTAGGCCACACTTGGAGTATAGTGTTCAATTCTGGTCGCCACACTACCAGAAGGATGTGGAGGCTTTAGAGAGGGTGCAGAAGAGATTTACCAGAATGTTGCCTGGTATGGAGGGCATTAGCTATGAGGAGCGGTTGAATAAACTCGGTTGGTTCCCACTGGAACGAAGGAGGCTGAGGGGAGACCTGATAGAGGTATACAAAATTATGAGGGGCATAGACAGAGTGGATAGTCAGAGGCTTTTCCCCAGGGTAGAGGGGTCAATTACTAGGGGGCATAGGTTTAAGGTGAGAGGGGCAAGTTTTAGAGTAGATGTACGAGGCAAGTTTTTTACGCAGAGGGTAGTGGGTGCCTGGAACTCGCTACCGGAGGAGGTAGTGGAAGCAGGAACGATAGTGACATTTAAGGGGCATCTTGACAAATATATGAATAGGATGGGAATCGAGGGATACGGACCCAGGAAGTGCAGAAGATTGTAGTTTAGTCAGGCAGCATGGTCGGCACGGGCTTGGAGGGCCGAAGGGCCTGTTCCTGTGCTGTACATTTCTTTGTTCTTTGTTCTTTGTTCACCTGGGATTCAGTTCTCCCATTTCTTTAATGTTCCTAAGAAACACGGTATCCACGTCCACAGGACACCCCCCCCAACCCCTCATGACCGGACGCCCCGGGACAGAGTATTTATTAGGACTGGATTTGGCCAGCCCCGCAGTCACCACCCTCACGCAGGAAAATGCGGTACAAGAGTTAATAGAGGACATAAAGGCAGCCCAGCTCGCAGCAGCTGTGAGACTTGGAACCAGGAAGAAACAGAGCAAGGCTTGTTTCGACAAAACAGTACACGCCACTGAGTTTGCAGTAGGGCAGCGAGTGATGCTTTCCCTTTACAACCCCAGTTCATCAGAAGAACTAGGAACAGGAGTAGGCCAACTGGCACCTTGCGCCTGCTCCGCCATTTATTGAGATCATGGCTGATCTTTGTGGACTCAGCTCCACTCTCCGGCCCGTACACCATATCCCCAAATCCCTTTATTCTTTAGAAAGGCATCTATCTTTTTCTTAAAAACGTTTGAAGAAGGAGCCTCAACTGCTTCACTGGGCAAGGAATTCCAGAGATTCACAACCCTTTGGGTGAAGAAGTTCCTCCTAAGCTCAGTCCTAAATCTACTTCCCCTTATTTTGAGGCTATGCCCCCTAGTTCTGCTTTCACCCGCCAGTGGAAACAACCTGCCCGCATCTATCCTGTCTATTCCCGTCATAATTTTATATGTCTCAATAAGATTCCCCCGCATCCTTCTAAACTCCAATGAGTACAGTCCCAGTCTACTCAACGACTCGTCATAATCTAATCCCCTCAACTCTGGGATCAACCTAGTGAAACTCCTCTGCACTCCCTCCAGTGCCAATATGTCCTTTCTCAGGTAAGGAGACCAAAACTGAACACAATACTCCAGATGCGGCCTCACCAACACCCTATACAATTGCAGCATAACCTCACTAGTCTTGAACTCCATCCCTCTAGCAATGAAAGACAAAACTCGATTAGCCTTCTTAATCACCTTTTGCACCTGCACACCAACTTTTTGCGACTCGTGCACCAGCACACCCAGGTCCCTCTGCACAGCAGCATGTTTTAACATCTTACCGTTTAAATAATAATCCATTCTGCTGTTATTCCTCCCAAAATGGATAGCCTCACACTTGGAAACATTGAATTCCATCTGCCAGACCCTAGCCCATTCACCTAACCTATCCAAATCCTTCTGCAGACATCCGGTATCCTCTGCACTTTTTGCTTTACCGCTCATCTTAGTGTCGTCTGCAAACTTTGACACATTCCACTTGGCCCCCAACTCCAAATCGTCTCTGTAAATTGTGAACAACTGCGGGCCCAACACTGATCCTTGAGGGACCCCGCTAGTTACAGGTTGCCAACCAGAGAAACACCCATTTATCCCCACTCTCTGCTTACTGTTAGTGAACTAATCCTCTACCCATGCTACCACTTTACCCTCAATGCCATGCATCTTTAGTTTATGCAGCAAACTTTTGTGTGGCACCTTGTCAAAAGATTTCTGGAAATCCAGATATACCACATCCATTGGCTCCCCATTATCTACTGCACTGGTAACGTCCTCAAATAATTCTACCAAATTAGTCAGACATGACCTACCCTTTGTGAACCCATGCTGCGTCTGCCCAATGGGACAATTTCCCTCCAGGTGCCCCGCTATTTCCTCCTTAATGATAGATTCCAGCATTTTCCCTACAACCGAAGTTAAGCTTACCGGCCTATAATTACCCGCTTTCTGACGACCTCCTTTTTTAAACAGGGGTGTCACGTTTGCTACTTTCCAATCCTCTGGGCCCACCCCAGAGTCTAGTGAATTTTGATAAATTATCACTAGTGCATTTACAATTTCGCTAGCCATCTCTTTTAACACTCTGGGATGCATCCCATTAGGGCCAGGAGACTTGTCTACCTTTAGCCCCATGAGCTTGCCCAATACTGCCTCCTTAGTGATTACAATCATCTCAAGGTCCTCACCTATCATATCCTTATTTCCATCAGTCACTGGCATGTTATTTGTGTCCTCCACTGTGAAGACTGACCCAAAAAACCTGTTCAGCTCCTCAGCCATTTCCCCATCTCCTATTATTAAATCTCCCTTCTCATCTTCCAAAGGACCAATATTTACCTTAGCCACTCTTTTTTGTCTTATATATTTGTAGAAACTTTTACTATCTGCTTTTATGTTCTGAGCCAGTTTACTTTCATAGTCTACCTTACTCTTCTTTATGGCTTTTTTAGTAGCTTTCTGTTGTCCCCTAAAGACTTCCCAGTCCTCTAGTCTCCCACTAATTTTTGCCACTTTGTATGTTTTTTCCTTCAATTTGATACTCTCCCTCACCTCCTTAGATATCCACGGTCGATTTTTCCCCTTTCTATCGTCTTTCTTTTTGTCGGTATGAACCTTTTCTGAACACTGAAAGATCGCTCGGGAGGTTCTCCACTGTTCCTTAACTGCTTCACCAGGAAGTCTTTGCTCCCAGTCTACCTTAGCTAGTTCTTCTCTCATCCCATTGTAATCGCCTTTGTTTAAGCACAAAACACTAGTGTTTGATTTTACCTTGTCATCCTCCAACTGTATATTAAATTCCACCATATTGTGGTCGCTCCTTCCAAGAGCATCCCGAACTATGAGATCATTAATCAATCCTGCCTCATTACACAGGACCAGATCTAGGACCGTTTGTTCCCTTGTAGGTTCCATTACAAACTGTTCCAGGAAATTATCCCGGGCACATTCTATAAACTCCTCCTCAAGGCTGCCTTTACCAACCTAGTTAAACCAATCGATATACAGATTAAAATCTCCCATGATAACGGCTGTACCATTTCTACATGTATCCATTATTTCTTTGCTTATTGCCTGCCCTACCATCCTGTTACTATTTGGTGGCCTGTAGACTACTCCTATCAGTGACCTTTTCGCCTTACTATTCCTGATTTCCACCCAAATTGATTTAACCTTGTCCTCCATAGCACCAATATCATCCCTTACTATTGCGCGGATGCCATCCTTAAACAACAAAGCTACACCACCGCCCTTACCGTCCATTCTATCCTTTCGTATAGTCTGATACCCTTGGATATTTAACTCCCAGTCGTGAGCATCTTTTAACCATGTTTCAGTAATGGCCACTAAATCATAGTCATTCACGATGATTTGCGCCATCAACTCATTTACCTTATTTCATATACTACGAGCATTCAGGTAAAGTACACTTATGCTGTTTTTTATGTCTTTGTTATGAATCCTAACACCTTGATCAGTAACTTTTCGCAATTTATTTTCCTCTTACCCTTCCTCCTAATTTTCCTTGTCTTTGAACCCATATCTCTACATAATAACCTGTCACGAAACCTGCTGCCTTGATCTCCATTAACCATTATACTGTTCATTGCTTTACATTTCCCTTCCCCCCCAACTTGCTAGTTTAAAGTCCTTGTGACCAACCTATTTATCCTATTCGCTAGAACACTGGTCCCAGAATAGTTCAGGTGAAGACCGTCCCAACGGTACAGGTCCCTGCTGCCCCAGTACTGATGCCAATGCCCCATGAAATGGAATCCCTCTTTCCCGCACCACTCCTTTGGCCACGTGTTAACTTCCCTAATTTTCTCAACCCTATGCCAATTGGCACGTGGCTCGGGTAGTAATCCAGAGATTATAACCCTGGAGGATCTGTTCTTTAATTTGGTCCCTAGTGTTTGATAATCCCCAAACAGGTCCTCTTTCCTAGTCGTACCTATGTTGTTAGTCCCAACGTGGACCACAACAACTGGATCCTCCCCCTCCCTCTCCAAAATCCTTTCAAGCCGATCAGAGATGTCCCTCACCCTGGCACCGGGTAGGCAACATACCATGTGGGACTCTCGATCTGGCTTACAAAGGATGCCATCAATCCCCCTAATTATAGAATGCCCTACAACTACCACTTGTCTTTTTGCTCTCCCCTCTTGAATGGCTTCCTGTACCACGGTGCAGTGGTCAGTCAACGCATCCTCCCTACAGCCCTCTTCCTCATCCACACAGGGAGCAAGTACCTCATACCTGTTGGACAAGGTCAAGGGCTGAGGCTCCTCAACTTCTAAACTCAGGATCCCCCTACCTGCCTCCCTTGCAGTCACACCACTCTGTCCCTGACCACTGTCCGAATTAACAGTACTTATTCTACCGGGTGTGACTGCCTCCTGAAATATAGCGTCCAGGTAATGTTCCCCCTCCCTGATGTGCCGCAGTGTGTGCAGCTCAGTCTCCAGCTCATCAATTCTGAGCCGAAGTTCCTCGAGCAGCCAACACTTGCTGCAGATGTGGTCACTGACGGTCTCAATGGGATCCACCAGTTCCATCATCATACAGCAACAGCACATCACCTGTCCAGCCATATTCAACTAGTTAATTAATTTTAATTTATTTTTAAAAACATTTCTTTATAGAACCCCAAGGATAAACCCGAACACAGCCCTCTCTCGCCACTCACCCAAACTCAGTCACTCACCTAAACTCAGATGCACTCTGTTCCAATCAGCACTCCATGACTAAAGGCATTCCTGCCACAGCTTTTGTGCACTCACCTCTCCCAGCTCTGTCCCGGCTCTCTCCTCCGGCGCGGTTTTCGCTGTCCCGGCTCTCTCCTCCCGCGCTGCTTTCGCTGTCCCGGCTCTCTCCTCCTGCGCTTTTTAAATCTCCCTGCCCTCTCCTCCGGCGCTGTTTTCGCTGTTCATTCCTTTCCCCCAAATTTTCCGGACCATTCTCCATTTCGGACAAAGTCAGCCCCTCGGTCGACAACATCACATATCCCAATGGCAAGTCTGCGTGGTTTCACATAAACCAGCTTCAGGCTTATGGCTCGCAGGACAACCATTCACACCACACCTTGCTCGCAGCAGCAGGCGGGCACACCCCACCCACAGATGACGTATTCCTACCCTCCCCCAGCCCATCCTCAGACACAACTTCAACTCCACCTCCAGAGGCACAACTCCGCCTCTGCCTTCCTTCAACCAGCAGCGACAGCGACAGTGATAGCGATAGCAATCACAACAGTCACAGCACACCACCTTATAATTATACCCCTGTACCAGGCCCCACTCCCAGCGAATCCGAGCATGATTCCAGTGACCCCTTCAAGGTCACATACATCAAAGCCCCTGACCCGGACCCACCACCCGACGATTACGGATTACAACCTAACAGCTCCAAACTCGACACACGATTCTGGCACCGAGACAGTTCGTTCAGGCTCATCCGGAATGATGAGATGGACCCCAATTCACCCCAAGCAGCTTTAGCCAAACTATTCCAGTCAAGAGTATGGCAGCCGGGAGAAGGTGATGACATAGAGGCGTACTCCCACCAATCGAATCCCTTTGCCACCCTGTTTGCTATTGATCAATGAGGTGTCCAGATGATGGGGGGGAAAAAGGAACCGATGGACAGATACGGTGTCCTTTCTGATGGAACCTGCAGCATGTTTGTTTTATGTTTGTTCGTTTAATGTACATGTTTGTTGTTTGTGAAATTGAAAGTTTTTCATGGCCCACGCCACCACCCTTTTGACGCCCAATGCCTGTTAATGGAACAGGTTTGTCGACAAACAACCGTTCAGAGGAACTAGTTTGTAGACAGACACTCATAGCTACTCTCCTGATTCGATCACGAGAGGCAGCCCCCACGACGACAACATTCTTACCCGTTCTTGCCGGTCGCTCAGGCAGTGGAGAAACGGCATTGGTCACCGCCCTGCCTGAGGACCCCCCTCTGGTCAGCTACGCTCGGGTAGAGCACATATGGCACTGATCACCATCCTACCCGGGGATTCCACCCATTTCTTGCCCGCGCGGCCCATACGCACCCCATTTTGGCTCTTTCAGTTCGAAATTATTTTGTTTGGTTTTGGCAACCCTTAGGTTGCTCCCATATGATATTTACATCCTCGAACACTAGGATGGTCGATCGCAAAGGCTGCAAAACAGCTCGCACTATGTCAGTATTTATCTCGGATGTCTTGTCCCAAATATCTGGTTTAAACATTTTTTTTAAATGAGGGAGTCACAGATGGTGACCAATCATAATGGGTAATTGGCAACCAAGGACAGACAGACAGACATACGAGATCTTAAGCAAGATAATAACAGATATTATGCTTGTGTCCATAGAACTCTGGAACCTCAGGAACCCCAGAGGAAGACAAATAAGAAGACGGAAAGATGAAGATGATCTCCATCTTTTGCACCTGGATCTTAGCGGGATCCCTTCAGTTGCACGCGGACGATACCCCCCTGACCCCTACCACACAAACCGTGAATGATTCCCACCCATGCCCTACACAGAACCCCGAGACAGTTAGTCCTGAGACAGTTAACGATACCCCGATCCGGTGTGATAAGTTTATCACCTGGTACTCACTATCCTACATAGTAGAAGCCCTCTTAGTGCTGGCGATACTTTGCAGTGTCGTGCAGACACTTAGAATCAGGAAATGGCAAAGGAGAGCCTACCTCTCTCGTGCCCCAGTATACACATTTAGGTCCCCTATTTTCAGACTTCACCAAACCCTGAACCCCTTGACATGAAGTAAAGTGCACCCGCTTCTCTTTATGTGTGTTTTGTTCAATAAAGAAATGTAAACCTCTGTGTCTGACTGCCAGGCCAGAGAAACTTGTGTTGCTGTTGTTTGTACATTTAAAGTGTTCGGACATAGAACAGTACAGCACAGAACAGGCCCTTCAGCCCTCGATGTTGTGCCGAGCATTGTCTGAAACCAAGATCAAGCTATCCCACTCCCTGTCATTCTGGTGTGCTCCATGTGCCTATCCAATAACTGCTTGAAAGTTCCTAAAGTGTCCGACTCCACTATCACAGCAGGCAGTCCATTCCACACCCTGACCACTCTCTGAGTAAAGTACATACCTCGAACATTTTGTAGATTATTTTTGATTGTTTGAGTGAGGATAGTTTATTGAGGATAGTTAGAGGTTCCAGTTTTTTAAAATTTTGCAATGCATGCCTGAATATCGTAGCGCCCCGTAGAGTTTTATACTGATGTATGTAAGTAAAATGATTTTAGATAAAGAATTGCATTTCATAGGATAGGGCAGTGTAGAGCCAATGGCCACCTCGGACACGCCCAGCAATCAGGGCACCCACCCCTCTGTTGGAGGAAATCGATGAGAATGATTGGGAAACGGCCCAATTAATTGGGGCCAAGTTCAAGGCCCGCCCAAAAGCACGCGAAGCTCCTTTAGTGTATAAGAAGAATCTCCCAAGATAGAATCGCTCTCTTGTGGCCCCGGCTCTCACCGAGGAGAAACCTGCCCGACAGCAACATCAGAAGAAGTAAGTCCAAGGTCAACACACGCTACGAGACAGACGCTCCCAGCTGTTATTCTGTACCAACTCGACCCCAGCAGCCTCAGAACCGAACAACGGCCATTGTTCCTCTGACTGAGTGGGCGCCCGAAGCTAAGTATAGGCTTTAGCAGTAGTGACAGTTTAGTTTGTAGAGTTTTACGCATGAGTATATTTGACTGTAAATAAATGAACATTGAGTTTGAACTTACTAACTGGAGTATCGAGTCTTTGATCTGTATTCAGTTTTGAACCTTGTGGCGGTATCGAAAGATACCCGGCGACTCTCGAGCAAATGTAATTGTAATTAAGGAAGGCGAACATATTGGCCGCCATCTTCAGAGCCAAATTAAGAGAAACACAATTAGCAACAGCCCTTAGTGTCCAAAAAGATTAGGAGGGGTTATTGGGTTGCGGGGACAGGTCGGAAATGAGGGTTGAAGTGGGTGCAGACTGGATGGGCCGAATGCTCTTCTGCATTGGATGTTCCATGTTCTACAATGTGGGGCCGAATACTTTGCGCAAAGTAGTAATTCAGAACAGGATGAGTTCTGAAAGTTATTCGGAATATTGGATGACTATTTGAGGTCGAATATATTTGGTCGGGATGTTAATAAGTGACATTGAATCAGTTTCTGAAACAATGACCCAATGCAATTCACTAAAACTCCTGCTTTTTGGGCCGGGTTATTTCCTGCAGGTTTCCGCGCTGCCACTTTGGGAAAATCTTTGGTCTGGACCTGGCTATCGCAGCAATTGTCAATTTGTTGCAGTATGCCTGTTTCGCTCTTCTTCAGGGACCTCTGCAACATGATCCTCTGTATGTGAGTATCAGCTGATATTGATTATTTACCATCGATCAGATAAATATACCCAGAAATCATAGGTTCAGTGAGAGGAGTTTCAAGAGCATTCATCAGATTTCCAGCTATATTTTTGGATGGAGGGATATATGAACTGAGCAATGAGCAGGTGGTTCAGCGGGTATGAGGTAGGCGATGGTGTAGTGGTGTGGTCACTAGACTAGTAATGGTGACATTTTGATTCGATTTTTAAAAATCTGCAATTTAATTAAGTCTAATGACGACACAAAACCATTGTCGATTGTCAAAAACCCATCAGATTCACTAATGTCCTTCAGGGAAGGAAATCTGAGAACCTTATCTGGCCTGGCCTACATGTGACTCCCCACCCAGAGCAATGTGGTTGACTCTTAAATGCACTTAGGGATGGGAAGTACATGCCAGCCAGCCTGTGACATCCACATCCCACGAAGTAATAACGGAAAAAAGGCAGCAAGCATTTATTCCTGATACCTACACAAATGCCGACTCAATGGTTAAGTATGTGTTCAATATCGCCAGCCCGCAACTGGGATGAATTTGAAAGTCTTTTGAATCACAGAGAAACTGGGCTAGCCCCTGTGAAGAACGATTACCGTTGGCCGTTATTACTCTCCGTGGGTCACAGAGACTGAAACAAGCATTTTTCATGGATGTGTTCAAAATTAGGCTGTTTTATTTAGGCAAACTAATCATATGCTGTTTTGTCTGGCAGAAGTGACACTAGAATGGGTGGACGTGGATAGAATGTTTCCACCAGTAGGAGAGACTAGAACCCAAAGGCACCACCTCAGACTCAAGGGACGATTCCTTAAAACAGACAAGAGGAGAAATGTCTTTAGCCAGGTTTCGTGATTCCATAAAACCCATTGCCGCAGACGGCCGGGGAGGACAAGTCACCGAATGTCTTTACATAGAAAATAGAAGCAGGAGGAGGCCATTCGGCCCTTCGAGCCTGCTCCGTCATTCATTGTGATCATACCTGATCATCAAGTTCAATATTGTGATCCCGCCTTCCCCACATATCCGTAGATTCTTTTCGGCCCAAGAGTGACATATAATTTGGCTATTTCTAGTTAAGAGGGGCATGTCTAGGTTCTTGATGAATAAGTAGATCGGGGATTATGGGAGAAGACAGAAGAATGGGGATGAGAAACATATCCGCCATGATCGAATAGCGGAGCAGACTCAGTGGGCCGAAACGCCTAATTCTGCTCCTATTTCTTCTGTTATCATTGTCTGTATAAGAAGATACCACAATTTACTTTGTAGGAAATAGATATCGAGTTGAAATTAGGAAACCCTCATGCAACGAATGCTTGGGATTTAGAACTTACTACCTGATTGGGATTCCAATAAGGCAATATAATTGCAAAGCAAAATTGGTTCAAAAATTACGATGCAAGAGTGTGAGCATAGAGCTGGAGCGCGGGACCAATTGCATTTCTCCTCCCCAGATATCACACAAACACGACGGACTGAATGGTTACATTCTACACTGTATGAATCTATGAATCGATCAGAAAATATTCATTTTCTGAATATAAACTATTTGAAATTGTGCAGCTGAACATTGGCTTCATCATCCTTGTATCTCTGGCCTGCATCCATCCCATCAACGTTTACCTCTATTGCCGACAAGAAAAACAGAAGAAAAGTGAGCTCATGACATCCCTCGGCGCAGTTGCCGTTCCAGAGAAGCAGGACGAATGAATAAATGACTCTACGCAAGGTATTAGCTGAAGTGGGAGTCTACTGAGCTGGGTTTGTGAAGGGTGTGTTTTGGGTTAGACTATGCAGGGTTGGCGCATTTTTCATTTACTGAACAAACTAATTCAACAAATCAAGGGGTGGAATATACAAGGCAGACCCGTAATTAGATATTGCATCAAAGGTACCGGTATAACTTGGGCTGGTTTAGCACAGTGGGCTAAATCAGCAGCGCGGTTCAATTCCTGTTCCAGCCTTACTGAACAGGCGCCGGAATGTGGCGACTAGGGGCTCTTCACAGTAACTTCATTGAAGCCTACTTGTGACAATTAGCAATTATTATTATTATCTGAGCAAACTTAAAACATCAACACCAATGTGATCCATGCAGTAGATAAAACTATCCAGTTCCAGCGGTGTCCGCTGCCAGGCCAAAGGCATCCATCGTGCCGACGAAGCCCATATTCTCCCTTTCCAGGGATACCCGGCAGCAAACAAAGCTACAAAGGAGTGTCACAGAAGACTAGGGCGATGGCTGACTCTCCCAGTATAAATATCCTGGTGGTTACCACTGACCAGAACCCTAACTAGACCCGTCGTCACAATACTTTGTCTATAAGAGCAGGTTAATAGACGGCCGTCTCCGGCGAACAACTCACGTCTAGACTCCAGGAGCTTGTCCATCATCTAACCGGCTCAAGTCAAGAATGTTACGGTATACTCTCTCCCATATACTCTTCCCTTGCCTGGGAACTATCAACAGTCAAGAAGCTCTAAACCTGCCAGGACAAATCATCCCTCTGAATTGCTGTTCCTTCAACAACCATGCAGCCCTTCCACCACTGGCACACAGTGGTAACTGTTATTAGTATATCCAATGTGCACTGCAGGAACTTACCAAGGCTCCTGAGGCATAACCTTCCAATGGAACTAAAGCTTTGCTCCGACATGCCTTGACTCCTTTACCTCAGATGTTTCAACCCGACCCCCACCCCCACGTTCTCCAATCTCACTCCGTCTCCACACTCCGGTTCTGATATCGGCTGTTACATAAGAACGTAAGAACTAGGAGCAGGAGTAGGCCATCTGGCCCCTCGAGCCTGCTCCACCATTCAATGAGATCATGGCTGATCTTTTGTGGACTCAGCTCCACTTTCCGGCCCGAACACCATAACCCTTAATCCCTTTATTCTTCAAAACTGTTGCTCCCTATCCTCCCCTTTTCAGTTTCCCTCACTTCCCATGCGATCGCTTCTTCCTTACCTCTCTCGCCCTTTGGCCTTTTTCTGCTTTATATCGTTTATTTCCCCTCCTAACCTCCTGTCGTACCCCTTTTCTGATTTCCCCCTTTCTCATTGTATCCGCTATTCCATTCATTGCCTCCTATTGACTCCTTCACATTCATTATTTAAAATTCAAGTCTGTTTCTCTTCCTCGCTCTCCCTTTTCCCTTTCCCCTCTCTTCTGCTTTCATTGTCCACCAGTGTTTTTTCTGCTATGTGCTTCTGCCTTCTATTACAGCTCCTGAAGTTAAAACTCTTTAGAATAGACTCCCTGCAGGGCAGAATGAAGCCTTTCGGCCAATCTAATCCGTGCCGCATCCAGAGGAAACCCACACAGACTCGGGGAGAACATTTAAACTCCACACGGCGACCTCAGCCGGAATTGAACCTGGTGATGTGAGGAAGTATTGGTAACCACAGTGCCACTATACTCTGCTTCTTGAAAGTATTTCCCTTTTAATGAGTATAAATTTGCAGAGCCCGACTCTATCGCCGTTTGGCGGGAGTATATTTCCACTCGAAGGCTGCCACACTGGGCATTCTCGCTGGAAAATGGTGCAATATTTAGGTATGAATTGTATTTTATTTGGGGATATCGATTTGCAGTCCATTACATCAATTGTAATCTTCAGGGACAAAATGTTAGAAAACTGAAATCCCTGTCGGAGCGACCGAATGAAAATGTGTTGGTTTGGGTTTTCTAAATTAATTTTTAGTTATTTTGTGTGTTTAAAAATAATGTTTGTTTTCTTAGCGTATTGAAATGAAATGATTTTTTTGCTTCTGGTCATCAAAATAAATAATATTTTGGCAGGAATGTTATTTCAAAATTCTTCTTTGTGGTTAAGAAATAATGAGAGCTATGAAACATATTGCACTCTGTAATAAAAGCCTGAAATTCAGGAAAACTCGGCATTTCTGGCAGCATCTGAGGAGAGGGTAGCGCAGGTAACGTTTTGAGTTCCTTTGACTCGTCTTGAGTGCTGAAGAGAGGGCAAGGTCGATTGGTTGTGTGGTTGAGGTTTGGTGGGTTGTATGCGGCAGAGCTGCGATTGATTATATATGTTTAAATTGTGATGGGCTTTATGCGTTTTAAATGTGATGGTGGAATGTAGTTGAGACGCGGTCAGTTGTATGCAATTGGACGGTGAGCTGTTATATACTATTGAGCTGCCATCGGTTGCATGCGGTTGCACTGAGATGGACTATACAAGGTTGAATGCGAGTGAACTGTGGCGGGTTATATACACTTGATCTCCAATGAGTTGTATGAGACAGAACTATGATGCGCTTTCGACACTTGCGTTGTGACGGGTTTACTAAGGGTGAAGTCTGATAGGTTTTATACAGTTCAACTCTGTCGGGTGATCACGGTAGAGTTGTGAGAGATTGTATGTGGTTGAACTCTGAAGGATTGTGGTGGGATGCCGGGTGAGAACTCTACTATATGGAATTGCTGAAACTGTGAGGGAGGTTGAATGCACCACAGGAGTGATATCAATGACCTATGGGAATATTTTCTGATAAAATAACATTAATCGAAACACAGAATTGACATCATTAACAACAAAAAAATAGCTTTACAGTTAACAGTTCTTAAATGAAAGAAGGAAATCGAGCGTATGTCCTAATTGTGCCAATTTTACAAATTAAACAAACAAATATAGTTCAATTGCCACTGATCAAAAAAGTTAGCAATCACGTTTAATTCATTTTCTCTGTGCAGGGATGTTGGCGAGAACTTTTCAAGAGGCATCTGAAAGACTCTTATTGCATTTAAAATCTCATGGCATTCTGAAAATTGCAGACAAACCTGGCTCCTCCCTTTAATTATCCCAGAATAAGACCTTATTCTGTCTTCTCACACAAGATGTCCCAAGATTAGCCGGAACAACATAAAATATATGTCTTATAAATAATCTGCACCCTTGGGAACTCCAGACTAAAACAACCGTCCATTAGCCACCTATCTACAAACAAGTAGATGCTTCCCAAATCGATCCAGAAAACTCTTCCTGCAAAATCAAGGAGGCCCTCACTGTTAGAACACAATATACACAGTTTTGGCAGATATACTTGATGCATGCATCTTAAATTTGTTTGAATGACATTAGTGCAACATGTATACAACATAAATACAATCACACATTAATAAGCAATTTAAAAATCTGGCTTATTTTCCATTGGCTTTTCAACTTTAAATGCTAAATGCTAATAAACATTACTATTACCGTATGAAACATACCTCCTCATATACATGGATGCGCATTTAAACACCAGTGGTGGGTGAAAATGTTCGCAAGTAGACCTTAACATGAGCAAAATAATTTATTGTTTACAGAGTTCTGGGAGAAAGTCCTGGATCCCTCGGCCCTGCAGGTACACTTTCCCATTGAGCTGTGGCTTAAAGTGGGTTAATATACCCTTTCAAAAGCAGAAATAGTTGGCATTCTCATTTACATAGAGCCAATCAATTCTCTTAGTACCGCAGTTCATTCCATATACAACTATAAATTCTTATTCTCTTAATATCGCAGTCCATTCCATATATAGCTATCAATTCTTTGCACAGTAGCTTGCATTTCTCCAATCCATATGTTGCATGCGTGATTACAGAAGGTCATTAGGTCATGAGTTGCCTGTCATAAGGTTGTGGGTTGCCAGTCCGAGATGTGGATTTAGAGGCCACCCTTCCTCTCGCAGCTGTCTTGACAGCTTAGAATGGCAGCGCCTGCAGTCCGTGGAGCACTGGTCCTAACTTGACCGATTGTCTTTAGAGGATACATCTGTCAGAGTCACTCTTAGTGCAAAGGTCACTGTCTCAGCAGAAAATAAGCAGACATTAATTCATATCCCAGCATATTATCAAAGCAGAAAGTTTACACCAACACCAGTATAGTCCATTTCAGTGTTACTTTCCCACATTTAAACGTTCCATTCTTCTCACATCTCAAAGCCGTCATAAAATATCTGCAATCAGGTTTTCTCTTCCGGCGAGATGTACAATTTTCAAGTTAAATTATTATCGGAATAAATTCCATCTGAACAGTCTTGAATTCCGAAGTAAAAATTTCTCTGGATTTCAATAATTTCAATATGTTTCAACGTCAATACGAAACTCAATCTCTTCTTTTCGATGGCTGAATGCTTATTTGACAAAATTTAGATAAATTCAACCAACACGTATTTTACTCCATTGTCATTTTCTTGTAATAGTACAGCACCACCGCCCACATCGCTGGCATCACTGACCACCTTAAATTTCTTGTCATAATTCGGGGTTACCAGAACTGGTGCAGTGGTCAACACAGCTTTCAGATAATCAAATGCCTCCTTACATTCTGTCGTCCAATGAGATTTCCTGTCGTTCTTCAACAGTTCAGTCAGTGTAGCAAACCACAATGCAGTCATTTGGCACGAATTTTCAACGTAAACCATTCACCCACAAATAATCCCTTTTCTCGTTGAAGTTATTGGTTTCTCCCAAATGACATTTGTGTTATCGTTCCCTCTGGCCACCAGACCATGTCCAAATAGTACAGCCGCAGAACCGACTCGGGCTTTCAGAGTCACTTTTTGTCAAGATTGCACCAACTTAGCCTCTTGGATTCGATCGAACAATAGCTTCAAATGTTCCAAATGCTACTTCCACATTTGAATGAATACCACCAGAACGTGCATGTACACCGGACAATTTGTTCATCAAAAAACCTTGTTGGTTAGTCGTTGGAATGTCACTGGCACATTTCGCATTCTAAATTGCATAATTGTAAACTGGAATTGACGATTTGGCGTTACGAAAGTCAAAGCTTCCGTCACCCTTCCTGATAAAGGCGTCTGACAGCATTCACTAAGTATGTCAATCATAGTAATGCAATTTTATTGCCCAAACATTTTAATACCGCTTTCTAAAGCAGGAATGCTACGTGAACATGAGTTTGTTGCTGCATCGACTTTTCTATGATCTACACAAAAGTTGCGTTCTATGTGGCTTTGTTACCATCACGATTGGTGAGCTCCAACCATTGAAAATCATTTCAATGATATAATTCGGAAGCATGCTTTTCGTCTCCTTTTACACCTGTGCCAACTTCAGTGGCTTTAGTCTGTATGGATCTGACTCATTTGGAACAAAACCTCGTACATCAATATCATGAAATGATATTGTCGTGGGCAGCACTGTGGCACAGTGGGCAGCACTGTTGCTACAGCTCCAGGATACCTGGTTAGGTTCTCCGCTTGGGTCACTGTCTGAGCGGAGTCCACACATTCTCCCCGTGTCTGCGTGGGTTTCCTCCGGGTGCTCCGGTTTCCTCCCACAAGTCCCGAAGGACGTGCTTGTTCGGTGAATTGGACATTCTGATTTCTCCCTCTGTGTACCCGAACAGGCGTCGGAATGTGACGACTACAGGCTTTTCACAGTAACTTAATTGCAGTGTTAATTTAAGCCTACTTGTGACAATAAAGATTATTATTTTTCTGAATAATCCACTTTGTGCTTCGCAATTTGCTCCACCATGGACAGCTGTGTAACTGCAACAACTATTTCATGTTACTGTGAACTTTCCCCTGATGATAACTCACTAATTGAACTGAATTTGATATTACTTCATCATTGTATAATATAATTTGAGGAATGTCAAATTCAGATCCTGATTTAATATTCTCCCTGATTTGTAACAAAGAACACATCCTCCTGCTTTCCTTCCCCATGAAAATAACTTTTGACCATATTATGTGAGGTTATCTATTTTGGTCGGAATAACAGCAAAAGGGATTATTATTTAAATGATAAAATATTAAAACATGCTGCTGTGCAGAGAGACCTGGGTGTGCTAGTGCATGAGTCACAAAAAGTTGGTTGACAGGTGCAACAGGCGATTAAGAAGGCGAATGGAATTTTGTCCTTCATTGCTAGAGGGATGGAGTTTAAGACTAGGGAGGTTATGCTGCAATCGTATAAGGTGTTAGTGAGGCCACACCTGGAGTATTGTGTTCAGTTTTGGTCTCCTTACTTGAGAAAGGATGTACTGGCACTGGAGGGTGTGCAGAGGAGTTCACTAGGTTAATCCCAGAACTGAAGGGGTTGGATTACGAGGAGAGGTTGAGTAGACTGGGACTGTACTCGTTGGAATTTAGAAGGATGAGGGGGGCTCTTATAGAAACATATAACATTATGAAGGGAATAGATAGGATAGATGCGGGCAGGTTGTTTCCACTGGTGTGTGAAAGCAGAATGAGGGGGCATAGCCTCAAAATAAAGGGAAGTAGATTTAGGACTGAGTTTGGGAGGAACTTCTTCACCCAAAGGGTTGTGAATCTATGGAATTCCTTGCTCAGTGAAGCAGTAGAGGCACCTTCATTAAATGTTTTGAAGATAACGATAGATAGTTTTTTGAAGAATAAAGGGATTAAAGGTTATGGTGTTCGGGCCAGAAAGTGGAGCTGAGTCCACAAAAGATCAGCCATGATCTCATTGAATGGTGGAGCAGGCTCGAGGGGCCAGATGGCCTACTCCTGCTCCTAGTTCTTATGTTCTTATGTTATCATGACACACAGTAGGATTGTGGATAGCACAATTGCTTCACAGCTCCAGGGTCCCAGGTTCGATTCCGGCTTGGGTCACTGTCTGTGCGGAGTCTGCACGTCCTCCCCGTGTCTGCGTGGGTTTCCTCCGGGTGCTCCGTTTTCCTCCCACAGTCCAAAGATGTGCAGGTTAGGTGGATTGGCCATGCTGGATTGCCCTTAGTGTCCAAAATTGCCCTTAGTGTTGATTGGAGGTGTTGACCTTGGTTAGGGTGCGCTTTCCAAGAGCCGGTGCAGACTCCCTGGGCCGAATGGCCTCCTTTTCCACTGTAAATTCAATGATAATCTATGATTAATCCAGAACAAAGGTTCGGCACAACATCGTGTGCCGAAGGGCCTGTTCTGTGCTGTATTTTTCTATGTTCTATGTTCTATGAAACACCCGCTTAACCGATCAGCCCACATGTCGTAGTGAGGGATTCGAACATCTTACACTTCTCAGCTGAATATTCAGTGAAAAAAACTCCCCACAATCCCAATCCTCGGGACAGTCGACTGCTTCATTCGAGACCTTTCTGACCACAGGTTTGTGGCTGTGAGAGTCCATTAATGGGAAGCTCACAGACCTGATTGTGTAATAGAAACAAGAGACAAACCAGTGAGCTGTAAATGCTGAGGCAGTCAGGCAGTAACTGTGGAGAGAATCCCAGTTACTGTTTCAGGGTCAGGAGCCAAAGCATTGCGCTCAAACAGGAAACTGGGGTTTTCTCCACAGCCGCTGCCTGACTGGCTGAGAGTTCAGTGTCTGCAGGAGTTTTCCGGGATATTAGTCCTGATCATGGCTCCCTCACACGAGCAGGTTCCAGCTTCACGCTGCACAGTTGTGACCAACAGGACATTTCCACCGGGTCTATTGGTTGACATGAGTGAAGGTGGGAACACATTGCTCTCTGCTCCATCAGGAATATCGCTCCTCCAGATAAGGAGGATCTGATTGGACCCATATCGGAAAAGCTGATCCCCTCCCTTGTTTCATTGGGCTCCTGGGATCAGTTATCAAATATTTCACTTTGATCAACAGAATGTGTTTCTGTGAAGGAAACAAGAATCCTGGATTTTATTCTGTCCCAACAACACCATTGTCGAGGAACCCTGAGGGAAAGGATGATCTCTACCCAGAGGTTGTGCTGGGATTCACTGTTGTCTGGACACCCATTCTCGCTGCTGACAAATCTCTGAATTCAGCAACTGGACACAGATCTTTATAAAATCCTCTCATTCAGCAGACGGTTAAAAAGGGTCATTTGGGGTCAGTCTCTGTCCCACAGCCCAGTGGTCAGGAGTTCCGAATGGAGGTTATACTTCCCTATTCCACAAAGCAAAAACTAAAAGCTCCCACATTCCCCAACATGAAGAAGAATCAATCGCAATGTAACATTAACACAGCGAGCGATTAACCCTTTGCTCGCTGCTGAACATTGGAAAGCTATTACTGAGCGAAGCTGTGAACACACAGGTCACTAGGTGCTCACTGGTACAATTCATCACCCTCAATCTTCTGGAGCAGCCACAGCCCAGAGCTAATCATCTCCGACACTCAAATGAAGGTCCAGATCCGGGAATCGATTCCTGAGCGACAGCTTCAGCTACATCAGACAGGAGAAATGGTTAATATTGCAGTGAGGGTGGGGGGAATGTGGGGTAGTGTTTGGGGACAAAAAGCCACCTTCACTGCCAATCACTGGCTGGAACGGCACAGTCTGCAAGGAACGGGGCAAATTGCTGCCAATATTTGTAATGGAAAGATCCGAGGGAGAAATGAATTCAGGGACAGACAGTGTGGGAGAGGCTGTGAGAGTAACAGAGAAATTGGGAGACAGGATGAGGCAGAGAGAGAGAGAGAGACTGGAGTGGAAAGAAGGAAGGAGAGAGAGAGCGGGGCAGACAGGAGCAGAGAGAGAGAGAGAGAGAGAAGGTGATATATTCTCTGTTGTAGCCCCACCTCCAGATCACTGCTTGATCACCTTGTGGTCAAAGGTATTTTTTTCAACAAATGTTTCCACGAGGGACAGGTGATACGGCACTGTCCAACCAGTTGGAGCGTTCCCCGGCAACAAGGCCAGACCATAACACCGGGGGCAGGTAGAACCTCAGTACGTAGTGACACTTGGTGTTTGTGTACCGGGGGTCCATGCACAGCTTGATGCAGCCGCTCACAAAGGTGGCCATCAGGCTGAGGGGGGCATTGGGACTATTTCACCCTCATTATCCAGAGATTTGCACCTGGTGTTGTAGTGATCTGCACGTACACCAGGGACTGCAGCACAGATGTAACAGTCACAGCACCACTAGAGGGCAGCATCAGAGACGGGTATAAATGGTCGAGCCCAAGGTAGGATCCGCCTCTTTGAGAAGCACAGAGCTAGGGAGCAGCAGCACACAGAGACAGCTCAGCATAGGCAGTTTACCTTAGTTTCACTGGTCATACCTCTGACTGTTTTACATCTAGTTGAGCTCTGGAAGCAGAAAAAACCTTTGAATAAAGAGCTTGCATTAACTGTAAGTCTTCAGTCTTCATTCAGACTTAGAGAATAACATATGGTACCAGGTGTGATTTCAGCAAGCTAGCTAGACACCAGCAAGAGCTGAGGACTTAAACCAGACATTCGACCACGGAAGGCCTCGCAGCATTCGGAGCCTTCAGACACCAATCGGCACAATGGTCCCAATCCAACCTCCATGCCTGCTCCAGACCACTGGTAATATGCATTCCAATTGGAACCTTTTTATACAACAGTTCAAAATATATCTAGAAGCGAAGGATCTAACCTCAGCGTCTAACCTGATGCCAGGAAGATAGCCTTGCTCTTATCCCTGGCTAGGCCGCAGGCACTAGAAATATATAATTCCTTTACCTACCTGGAAGGGGAGGACAAGGGCAAGCTGGAAATAATCATCAAAAAGTTTGAGACCCACTGTCAATCTGAAGTCAATGAGATATTTGAAAGGTTCAAGTTCCCCAGGCGCTTGCAACAACCGGGAGAACCTATCAGCAGTTTTGTAACTGATTTAAAATTACTAAATCAATCCTGCAACTTTGAAAACCTCCGTGGCTCCCTCATCAGAGACCAGATAGTCAAGGGTATATCTGATGAGGGACTTTGAAAATCCTTACTTAAACGGAAAGACCTAACCCTGGAAACAGCCATGCAAAGATGCACCACTTATGAAAAAAGTAAAGAAGGTTATGAGGAGTTTACTTACCGGGACCAAGGCCTTCACCACGAGGTCGAGCCCGTTAAAATGTTGGCCCAGGCGTCCAGAAGGCGCTCCTCTAGCGGCAATCCCGCGCGCGCGAACCTGGATGCAGGCCACACGCATGTGCAGTTCTCCCGAAGGTTTGACACGGATGAAAGGCCTACTGCACATGCGCGAGCGTGGAGGGACAGCGTCATGATGTGTTCCCGCTGCGGACACGCCCACTTAAAAGGGCAATGTCCAGCTTCTGGAAAACAATGTTTAAAGTGTGGCAAATACAACTACTTTGCCTCACAGTGCAGAGCTGCTCTGCTAATGAAGACAACCAGACAGAAACACATGAACTTCAATGTAAAAAGCATAGATTCAACGGAGCACAAAAAACCCAATGATGAGTATTCCTCGGACGAGGACAACCTCGCTTGTGATAACTCGCTTGTCGTGGACACGATCGAGACAATCGAGGAACGTGACGCAACAATGGCCACGCCTCCCCCGGTCAACTGCATTGATTCCAGCAGTGAGGGGACAATCTCCTCACTAGTAAGGATCTCCATTCGATTCCAGGAGACCATGAAATAATACTCGCTGCATGTTGGCTGAAGGACTACAACGGCAATCAGATCGCCTCAAAGGGATTGTGCCATCTCCAGGTGGACAACAAGACGATACTGGAGCAAATGACCGAGGGCATCGAGGGTGCCAGAGTCTATGTGGATGACATCATCGTCTGGTCCACCACTGAAGAAGAACCCCTCTGTCGTCTGAAGAAGGTGTTTCAGAGGATTCATAAATACGGTTTGAATCTGAACCAGGCAAAATGCACATTTGCGAAGGAGTCTGTCACCTCTCTGGGTGACACCGTATCATCTCAGGGTGTCAGCCCTGATGAGGTGAAAATCGCTGGAATCGGGACCATGAAGACGCCACACGACAAGAAGGCGGTGCTACGATTTCTGGGCTTCGTCAACTTCCTCGGCAGGTTCATCCCAAACCTGTCCGCACGGACGGCAGCTTTACGCAATCTCCTACGAAAGACCACTGCGTTTGAGTGGATACAACGTCACCAAAATGAATGGGTGAATCTCAAACAGCAACTAACGAGGGCACCGACCCTTGCTTTCTTTGACGCAACAAGACCCACCAAGATCTCCAGTGACGCCAGCCAGGACGGGATTGGCGCCGTTCTCCTCCAACAGGCCGACCAGTCTGACTGGGTCCCGGTGGCATTCGCGTCCAGGGCCATGACCCCAACTGAGCGCAGATATGCACAGATCGAAAAAGAATGTCTCGGACTCCTCACTGGGATTCTGAAGTTCCATGACTATGTATACGGCCTACACACTTTTATAGTGGAAACCGACCACAGACCATTGGTCCATTTCATAGATAAGGATCTAAATGACATGACACCTCGTCTGCAGCGTGTCATGATGAAGCTGCGAAGGTATGATTTCACCCTAATATACACCCCGGGACGAGACCTTGCCATTGCCGACGCATTGTCCCGATCCATTGGCACTGACAACGCACCATCAGCCCCTATCGGAGAAATCGAGGCACAAACACAGTTATGCATGGAGAATTTGCCTGCTCCGGATGAGAAGCTTTGCCTAATCCGACAGGAGACGCAACCTTACGGGGGGTGCTGCACCTACTCCAGCACGGTTGGACGAGGGAACAATGTCCACAATTTCAGAATGTCAAGTCAGAACTGATTGGAGTTGCCGGCCAGCTGCTCCGCAATGCGCAGATTGTGATTCCGGCCACACTCCGCGCCGAGATGCTGCGTAAGATTCATAAAGGCACCTAGGCATTGAGAAATGCAAAAGGCAAGCATGACAGGCTGTGTACTGGCCCGGCATGAATCAAGACATAATGGACATGGTCATGACATGTGACCCTGTCAAAGACACCAACCCGCACAGTGTAAAGAACCTGCAGCAACACAAACTCACACCGTCGCCGTGGACAAAAGTGGGCCTTGACCTGTTTCATGCCACAGGGCGTGATTACGTCTTGATCATGGAGTATTACTCAAACTATCCGGAGGTAATGAAACTCCATGATCTCACGTCTTCATCTGTCATCAAGGCGTGCCAGGAGACATCCACGCGACATGGAATCCCGCGTGTGGTGGTGTCAGATAATGGTCCCTGCTTCGCGAGCTGGGAGTGGAAAGAGTTCTCATCCGTTACAGCTTTCGGCGTGTAACATCCAGTCCGCGCAACCCACAGTCAAATGGGAAAGTGGAAAAAGGTGTCCACATTGTTAAACGGCTTATTAGCAAGGCAACAGATTCACGCACGGACATCAACCCAGCGCTGTTATCCTACCGAGCAACCCCATTGAGCTCAGGAATGTCGCCAGGACAGATGCTCTTCGACAGGGACATCCGGACAACCCTACCGGCAATTCAATTCCGAGACCCCGATAACGCTCTGGTACTCGACAAAATGCGGGTACCACGGTCCAAACAAAAACAATACTACGATCAACATGTGATCCCACTCACGCCACTGAACATGGGCGACATCGTCAGGTTCAGGGACCCAAAAAGCGGATGGTCTGAGCCAGCCACGGTGATCAGGCAGGAGGCACCGCGGTCCGACATCGTCAAGTTGTCGGCGGGAGTTCTCTTTCGCCGCAACCGCCGGCATCTGTTAATGCTTCGGCCGACAATGCCGGTGATTCCCACACTGGACTTGACCAAGTCCATTTGTCCACAGGACGTTCCTCACCACACAACGCCAGACAGTACTCTTGATGACATCAAACCGTCATCCCCACCTCCACCGTTACGATGCTGCAGCAGAAGTCGTAAGGCACCCGACCGGCTGGATTTGTACCAACACTTCAACACACCCACAAGACCAATATGGACATTTCTCACGATGGATACACAGCACAGTGAATTGTTTCTGTATTACTTTATCATTTTCAGTGTGCAGATTTGCTTATTCTCACCACTTGTTCTGTACAGTTTTCTTGCGGTCAGTTTAGGAAACATACTGTTGCTAACTTTTGGTTGGTTCAATTGGCTCTGTTTTATAACCTTTGCTCTAGAGTCGCCAGGTATCTTTATGATACCGCCACGAGGTTCAAGTTCAAGTACTGATCAATAACTCAACACACCAATTAGAAAGATTCAAATCAAAACACATTTATTATACACAGTAAATCGCTACTCATGCTTAAACTCTACTTTCTAGACTATTTCTATCACTAACAGGCCTATACTTAGCTTCGGACTGGCCCACCAGGTCAGGGGAACAAATGGCTTTTGGTTCAGGTCCTGAGTCTGCGGGATTCAAAAGCTGGCATGGACTGGTAGCTAGGAGCGCCTATCTCGTAGCGAGCGTTGACTTGAGACTTACTTGGTTGATGCGGCAATAAATGAATGAAATGAATGAAAACCGCTTATTGTCACAAGTAGGCTTCAAATGAAGTTACTGTGAAAAGCCCCTAGTCGCCACATTCCGGCACCTGTTCGGGGAGACTGGTACGGGAATTGAACCGTGCTGCTGGCCTGCCTTGGTCAGCTTTCAAAGCCAGCGATTTAGCCCAGTGTGCTAAACCAGCCCAGAGTGCTAAACCAGCTAAACCAATAAGACAGGTCACTGTCAAGGGTTGGTTCAAGTTGCTGAGTGACGCTGCCAAAGAAGGATGATTTGAACTTGGGGGATTTGCTTTATAGTCCCCAGAGGCTTCCCGCCCTTCAGGGCGGACCCCGTACCTGGTTCCAAGTGATTGGACTGCTTTCCGATCACTTGGATCGATTTCTCCAATGCTGGAGCGGTTCCCTGATCGTTGGGCGGTCCCTAAATGTCCGTTGGCCTTCCTTTGTCTTGGCTCCTGCTGGCGCCGAGGAGTCTGGCTTGGCTTTGTTTACCTTAACTGCTGCCATTGTGCCTGGGAATCGCACATTACTATGTAGATGGCTGCTACATTACTATGCAGATGGCTGCTGTTTCGGTGATGTCTGGTTGTTTTGCGGGTTCCAATATACATGATTTCTGTATTTGCTAGTCTTTGCCTGTGTTGGCTGAATTTCCCTTCAGCCTTTGCGGTTCTCCATTTTATGTCGGGAAGTGGCCAACCCAGGTGGCTACAACCCCTCCTTGTGATCCTAACGCGAAGCGTGAAGGATCACATAACTGCGTTGTCTTCATTCCCTGACCCGGTGAGCACTCTTCTATGGCCTCTACACTGACCATAACTATGCAAGAAAAATTTTAACTAACATCCTCAGTGGCGCTATGTCAAAACATGCATTACAAAATAAAAAACAGTACCTCTAACTGTCCTCACTAAACTACACTCACTCAAACATTCAATCATATTAACTTCTTAAACAATACACACAAAATCATGGCAGCATTATTCACATTTTTCCTGGCTTGGCAATCAAGCTCAGGATTGTACAATCGCTCATGAAACACATTTCTTTATTCACAAGAAGAACGCAAACGAATGTTCTTTATTATAGATCGTGGGGGTCGGGGGTCTGGTCATAACTGAAAATAGGGGATCTTATCCTATATACCGGGGTGCGAGCGCGGTCGGCTCTCCTTCTCCATTTCCTCATGCGGATAGTCTGCACGATGCAGCAGAGTATCGCCAATACCAATAGGAATTCGACTACGTAGGACAGGGAGTACCAGGTTATAAACCTGTCACACCAAGATGGTGTGGTGTCGCTTGTGACTGGGCTCTGGGTGCTATGGGGAAGTGAATCATTAACGGCTGGGGGGGGGTTGGGGTCAGGGGGTTCGCGTTCGCGCGCAACCAAATGTTCATTAGGGTGATGAGCAACACGGAGGATGTCCTCATGGTTCTTCTTCTTTCTCTTCTCTTCTCTTTGCTGGAGCTTTTGGACTTCTGTGGGATCAAGCATAGTGTCTGTTACTATCTTGGTTTAATACCTCGTCTGTTAGTATGTCTGTCCTTCAGTGCCAATTCTCCCTTTACAATTTATCACCAAATGTGACTCCCTCATTTTTTTTTTTTTTAAACCGAATATTCAGGACAAGACACACTTAAAAATACTGAAACAGTGTGAGCCGTCTCGCAGGCTGTGCGATTTACCATCCAAATGTTTGAGGATGTAAATAGCATAGGGTTGGCAACCTCAGGGTTGCCGGAAAACAAAACAAAACTTTTTTTGAACAAAAGTGCCAAAATGAGGTGCGTATGGTCCGCGACGGGTAAGAGTTGGATGGAGTCCCCGGGTAGGATGGCGACCAATGCCGTGTGTGCTCTACCCGAGCGTTGCTGACCAGAGGGGGGGTCCTCAGGCAGGGTGGGTCCCAATGCTGTTTCTCCACAGCCTGAGCAACCGACAAGAACGGGCAAAAATGTAGTCATCGTGGGGGGGGGGGGGGGGGGGGGGCTGCCGTATTGGATTTACCTTTAAACCTGAAGGGCAGTTATGAACGGTTTGTTTTTCTGTCGACAGACGAGTTCCTCTGAACTGGCGTCTGGGACATTAGCAAGTCTCTGTGGACAAACTAGTTGCTCTGAACTAGCGTCCGGGACAAACTAGTTTCTCTGACTGCCAGTGGGCGTCAGAAGGGTGGTGGCGTGGGGCCGTGCAAAAAATTTCCGATCTTACAAACAACATTTAACAATACCAGGACAAACAACATTAAACATGCTGCAGGTTCCATCAGAAAGGACACCGTTTTCTCCCAAGTGGTTCCTTTTTAAAACATCATCTGGACACCTCAGTTATCAGTTGCAAACAGGGTCGCAAAGGGGTTCTCGCTTGGGAAGTCAGACTCAATCATCATAGATTATCATAGAATTTACAGTGCAGAAGGAGGCCATTCGGCCCATCGAGTCTGCACCGGCTCTTGGAAAGAGCACCCTACCCAAGGTCAACACCTCTACCCTATCCCCATAACCCAGTAACCCCACCCAACGCTAAGGGCAATTTTGGACACTAAGGGCAATTTATCATGGCCAATCCACCTAACCTGCACATCTTTGGACTGTGGGAGGAAACCGGAGCACCCGGAGGAAACCCACGCGCACACGGGGAGGATGTGCAGACTCCGCACAGACAGTGACCCAAGCCGGAATCGAACCTGGGACCCTGGAGCTGTGAAGCAATTGTAATATCCACAATGCTACCGTGCTGCCTCAAAGTCGTCATCTTCTCCCAGATGCCCAACTGTCGAGTGTATAAGGGCGGATAGGGCTGCATGGTGCGATTTGGGATCCATCTTGTCATTCCGGACGTGTCTGTATGAATTGTCGCGGTGCAAAAAGGTGGTGTCTAGTTCGGTGGGGACGGAGTCGGGGTCGTAATCGTAGGTCGGTGGTCGGTGTTGGGGTTTGTTTAGGGAAGTAATCATGAAGGGATCACTCGAATCGTGTTCAGATTCGCTGGGTGTGGGGCCTGATGTATGGGGATAGTAGGGAGGCGTGCTGGGGCTATTGTCAGTGTCACAGTCGCTGCTGCTGCAGTCTGTGGGCATTCCGGGGCGGAGTGTATAGCTCGGGGGTGGAGTCGAGGTTGAGTCCGTGGCTGGGCTGGACGTGTTGGAGGAGGGTAGTGTTACGTTGGCTGTGGGCGGGGCGTGGTCTGCTACGTTGAGCATGACGTGGTGTGTGTGGTTCGACTGTGCTCCATATGCCTTAAGCTGGTTTATATGGAACCACGCAGTCTTTCCATTGGGGTACTTTATTTTGTAGACGGAAGGACTTACTTTGTTCGCAATGGAGTACGGACCCGAATATTTAGGTGACAGGAATGTGCTGGGGTTGTATACGGAGAGGATGACTTGCTGTCCTACACTGAACTCAGTCGCATGTACTGTCTTGTCGAAACAGGCCTTTCGTGTGCCTAATCGTACCGCGACTGCTAGCTGAGCCGCTTCAACATTCTCTACCAGTTGTTCTACTGCTTTCTCGTGTGTGAGGGCCGTCACTTCGGGGCTGGTCAAATCTAATCCCAATAAAAATTCTGTGCCTTTCATGGGACGTCCGGTCTTGAGAGTGTGTGGGGTGTAACCTGTAGATGTTGAAATAGTATTTCTCAAAAACATCAGCGCAAAAGGGAGGACTGAATCCCAAGTGGTGTTGTTTTGTTGGACCATTTTTCTGAAGGTGGCTTTTAGGGTCCGATTCATGCGCTCCACGATACCACTCGACTGGGGGTGGTATGCGATGTGGAATTTTTGGGTAACGCAAAATATCGTGACAACGTTCTTCATGACACGTCCCGTAAAATGGGAACCTTGGTCGGAATCAAGGCTGCATCTATGCCCCTCATAATTTTGTAGACCTCTATCAGGTCGCCCCTCAACCTCCGTCGTTCCAGTGAGAACAAACCGAGTTTATTCAACCGCTCCTCATAGCCAATGCCCTCCATACCAGGCAACATCCTGGTAAATCTCTTCTGCACCCTCTCTAAAGCCTCCACATCCTTCTGGTAGTGTGGCGACCAGAATTGAACACTATACTCCAAGTGTGGCCGAACTAAGGTTCTATACAGCTGCAACATGACTTGCCAATTCTTATACTCAATGCCCCGGCCAATGAAGGCAAGCATGCCGTATGGCTTCTTGACTACCTTCTCCACCTTTGTTGTCCCTTTCAGTGACCTGTAGACCTGTACACCTAGATCTCTCTGACTTTCAATACGCTTGAGAGTTCTACCGTTCACTGTATATTCCCTATCTGCATTAGACCTTCCAAAATGCATTACCTCACATTTGTCTGGATTAAACTCCATCTGCCATCTCTCCACCCAAGTCTCCAAACAATCTAAATCCTGCTGTATCCTCTGACAGTCCTCGTCGCTATCCGCAATTCCACTAACCTTTGTGTCGTCTGCAAACTTGCTAATCAGACCAGTTACATTTTCCTCCAAATCACTAATATATATTACGAACAGCAAAGGTCTCAGCACTGATCCCTGCGGAACACCACTGGTCACAGTCCACCAATTAGAAAAGCATCCTTCCATTGCTACTCTCTGCCTTCTATGACCTAGCCAATTCTGCATCCACCCTGCCAGCTCACCCCTGATCCCGTGTGACTTCACCTTTTGTCCTAGGTACCATGAGGGACCTTGTCAAAGGCCTTACTGAAGTCCATATAGACAACATCCACTGCCCTACCTGCATCAATCATCTTTGTGACCTCCTCGAAAAACTCTATCAAGTTAGTGAGACACGACCTCCCCTTCACAAAACCATGCTGCCTCTCACTAATACGTCCATTTGCTTCCAAATGGGAGTAGATCCTGCCTCGAAGAATTCTCTCCAGTAATTTTCCTACCACTGAAGTAAGGCTCACCGGCCTATACTTCCGTGGATTATCCTTGCTACCCTTCTTAAACAGAGGAACAACATTGGCTATTCTCCAGTCCTCCGGGACATCACCTGAAGACAGTGAGTATCCAAAGATTTCTGTCAAGGCCTCAGCAATTTCCTCTCTAGCCTCCTTCAGTATTCTGGGGTAGATCCCATCAGGCCCTGGGGACTTATCTACCTTAATATTTTTCAAGACGCCCAGCACCTCGTCTTTTTGGATCTCAATGTGACCCAGGCTATCTACACACCCTTCTCCAGACACAACATCCACCAATTCCTTCTCTTTGATGAATACTGATGCAAAGTATTCATTTAGTACCTCGCCCATTTCCTCTGGCTCCACACATAGATTCCCTTGCCTATCCTTCAGTGGGCCAACCCTTTCCCTGGCTACCCCCTTGTTTTTTATGTACCTGTAAAAAGTCTTGGGATTTTCCTTAACCCTATTTGCCAATGACTTTTTGTGACCCCTTCTAGCCCTCCTGACTCCTTGCTTAAGTTCCTTCCTACTTTCCTTATATTCCACGCAGGCTTTGTCTGTTCCCAGCCTTTTAGCCCTGACAAATGCCGCCTTTTTCTTTTTGACGAGGCCTACAATATCTCTTGTTATCCAAGGTTCCCGAAAATTGCCGTATTTATCCTTCTTCCTCACAGGAACATGCCGGTCCTGAATTCCTTTCAACTGACTCTTGAAAGCCTCCCACATGTCAGATGTTGATTTGCCCTCAAACATCCGCCCCCAATCTAGGTTCTTCAGTTCCCACCTAATATTGTTATAATTAGCCTTCCCCCAATTTAGCACATTCACCCTAGGACCACTCTTTTCCTTGTCCACCAGCACTTTAAAACTTACTGAATTGTGGTCACTGTTCCCGAAATGCTCCCCTACTGAAACTTCTACCACCTGGCCGGGCTCATTCCCCAATACCAGGTCCATTACCGCCCCTTCCCTAGTTGGACTGTCTACATATTGTTTTAAGAAGCCCTCCTGGATGCTCCTTACAAACTCTGCCCCGCCTAAGCCCCTGGCACTAAGTGAGTCCCAGTCAATATTGGGGAAGTTGAAGTCTCCCATCACCACAACCCTGTTGTTTTTACTCTTTTCCAAAATCTGTCTACCTATCTGCTCCTCTATCTCCCGCTGGCTGTTGGGAGGCCTGTAGTAAACCCCCAACATTGTGACTGCACCCTTCTTATTCCTGATCTCTACCCATATAGCCTCACTGCCCTCTGAGGTGTCCTCCCGTAGTACAGCTGTGATCTCCTCCCTAACCAGTAGCGCAACTCCGCCACCCCTTTTACATCCCCCTCTATCCCGCCTGAAACATCTAAATCCTGGAACGTTTAGCTGCCAATCCTGCCCTTCCCTCAACCAGGTCTCTGTAATGGCAACAACATCATAGTTCCAAGTACTAATCCAAGCTCTAAATCCATCTTCCTTACCCGTAATACTTCTTGCATTAAAACATATGCACTTCAGGCCACCAGACCCGCTGTGTTCAGCAGCCTTTCCCTGTCTGCTCTGCCTCAGAGCCACACTGTCCCTATTCCCTAGTTCTCCCTCAATGCTCTCACCTTCTGACCTATTGCTCCCGTGCCCACCCCCCTGCCATACCAGTTTAAACCCTCCCGTGTGACACTAGCAAACCTCGCGGCCAGGATATTTATGCCTCTCCAGTTTAGATGCAACCCGTCCTTATATAGGTCACACCTGCCCCAGAAGAGCTCCCAGTGGTCCAGATAATGGAAACCCTCCCTCCTACACCAGCTGTTTAGCCACGCGTTTAGCTGCTCTATCTTCCTATTTCTAGCCTCACTGGCACGTGGCACAGGGAGTAATCCCAAGATTACAACCCTAGAGGTCCTGTCTTTTAACTTTCTGCCTAGCTCCCTGAACTCCTGCTGCAGGACCTCATGCCCCTTCCTGCCTATGTCATTAGTACCAATATGTACAACGACCTCTGCCTGTTTTCTCTCCCCCTTCAGGATGCCCTCTACCTGTTCGGATACATCCTGGACCCTGGCACCAGGGAGGCAACATACCATCCTGGAGTCTCTTTCACGTCCACAGAAGCGCCTATCTGTGCCCCTGACTATAGAGTCCCCTATTACTATTGCTCTTCTGCGCTTTGACCCTCCCTTCTGAACATCAGAGCCAGCCGTGGTGCCACTGCTCTGGCTGCTGCTGTTTTCCCCTGATAGGCTATCCCCCCCAACAGTATCCAAAGGGGTATAACTGTTCGAGAGGGGGACAACCACAGGGGATTCCTGCACTGACTGCCTGCCCTTTCTGGTGGTCACCCATTTCTCTGCCTGCACCTTGGGTGTGACCACATTTACATAACTGCGATCTATGACGCTTTCCGCCACCTGCATGCTCCTAAGTGCATCCAATTGCTGCTCCAACCGAACTATGCGGTCTGTGAGGAGCTCCAGTTGGGTGCACTTTTTGCAGATGAAGCCATCCGGGAAGCTGGAAGCCTCCCGGACCTGCCACATCTCCCAGTCAGAGCATTGCACCCCTCTAACTGACATTGCATCAATTAATTAGTAAATTAAAGTTAAAAGTTTTTTTTAAACTTTAAAAGTTACTGTAAACTATCTGTTTCCTAGCACTAGATTTCGACTAGAAATGTGAAAGCTAAATATAGTCCTCTCCGATCTCTGGCTTAGATACCCCTCAAAATTATAATTAAGTAATTATGTTTAATTAGTTACCAATGCTTAATTTTTTTAATTTAGTGTAGATTCCCAACCAGCCACTCCGGTCACAGCTTTTCTGTGATGTCACTTCAGTCCCCCCCCCCCCCTCCCGCTCCCCCACACACAATTTGAAAAGGTAATAAAAGTAAAAATGAGTAAAAATCACTTACTTACCTTCTGAATGCCTCTACCCATTTTGTAAACATGTCTATCACAATAAGTACATACTCATAACCATTCCTGCAAGGGGACAATGGTCCTATCAAATCAATCTGGAGGTTAGTCCAGGGGCCATTAACGGGTCGGGTGTGACTAAGTTGAGCTTTCTTGGCTTATCTGTCTGGATTGTTCTGGGCACAGATAAGGCAATTCTCAACGTGCTGCGTTACGTCTTCTTTTAAACTTCGCCACCAACAGAGCTGCCTGAGGTGGGCTGTAGTGGGATCAATTCCCTGATGCCCATGACCGTCATGGAACAAACAAATGAGCTGATTCCTGTCCTGTTCAGGAACCACATAAAGGGTGTCTTTTAACACCACACCATCATGTGTGGTCAGAGCATTTTTAAATCTATCATAGGGTGCTGTAAATTGTCCTTTCAAAATCTCCCTGAGATTGTTATCCTGCTTCTGCACTAAATCCTCGATATTAGTCTGTGAGACCTGAACGGCATTCACTGGTGCCCTCTCGGGTGGTATCCAAAAGTATCCGTGCCTGGAACCTGCTTTTGCCAGTGCGTCGGCTTTTACATTTCCAGGGGGGGAGGAACGATGGTGACTACGAACTTTAACTATTCCAAAAGTCCTGCCCTGTGCTTTTTCTAAAATGTGAGGGAGCAATGGGGCTGAGGGGAGGGGTTTTCCGTCTGCGGAAACAAATCCTCTTGCTTTCCACAGGGGTAGGAACGCTGTAAGGCTGTTGCAGACATCGAGGCTGTCCTAGTATATGTCTGCTGGGCTGGGGAAGGAATCTGGGTGATCTACAATGTACGCCACGGCTGCTAGTTCTGCCGCCTGCGCGCCTAAGTGTCCTGGAAGTTTTATTGCGATTTCTTCTCGGGCGCGTTCCTGCGCGTCCTCGACATAATTGCCGCAACCTGTTATGCGCTTCCCATCCAAGACTGTGGAAGATCCATCCACATAGATCCTTATGGGTTCGCACGTGTCTGTGTGCTTGGGGCTCTGGGTTGGATTACCTATCTTTCTGGGGGTTGTTTTCGCAATAAGTGCAGTGAGATGATTTCACATTCGTGGGGGGTGCCTGGGTACTGTAGGTTATCTACTAAGAAAGTGTGGGTCTTGGTCCTTTTATCAGTGATGCCCCATCCCTGCAAAAGAAGGGTCCATCTGGCTGCTCTTATTTGACTGACTGTACCGTCCTTAAGTCGTCCGTCCAGTGAACGTTGGGTGGGGGTGTGTTCCGTCAGGATTGTGATGGGGTTTAGTCCGGTTATGTATGAAAAATATTGTACTGCCCACAAAACTGAGAGCAGGTGCCTTTCACAGGCTGAAAATCCCTGCTCCACAGTATCTAAGACTCTGGAGGCGTAAGCCACGGGCCTTAAATGTTCGTGTCGTTCCTGCAGGAGCACGGCCGAAAGGGTGCGGTCGGTGCTCGCTACCTCGATAGCGTAAGGGGAAAGCGGGTCTGGAACTTGTAGTGCGGGGGCTGCTATGAGGGCTCTTTTCAAAGAGTCCACAGCATCCGTATGCTGCGGAAGCCATTCCCAGGGGGCTCCTTTCTTTCGGAGGTCTGAGAGGGGCGCTGCCTTGCTGGCGAAACCGTCAATGTGGTTTCGGCAATAGCCAACAAGTCCTAAAAACGACCGGAGGGCTGAAACGTTCTGGGGAAGGGGCAATTGGGCAATCCAAATCGGGGCATTATTAGTGGAGGCGACTGATCTGAGTACGCCCTGCTCTAATCAGCTGTCGATCACTTTTGCGATTTCTCCCTCTGCGTCTTGGGGAATTCCGTATTGCTTTTGGGGTCTAGAGTCAGGTCCTGTGATTTGAACGGAACCAGTCATCCGGCCACAGTCGTGTTTGAGGGTCGCGAATGCTGTCCTGTGCTTCTGCAGAACTGCCCTAACCTGCTTGTCTGTGCTAATTGTGGTCGGGTCAAACCAAAATTCGCCGACTGCGCTAATCCTGTTGGCGTATTCACCTATTGTGAGCGTTGCGGGGGCTCTTGCGGATTTTGCCATTTTCCAAACACATTGATTGACTGGATCAAAGGACAGATTGTGGGAATTCAGAAAATCTTTGCCTAAAATGTGTTCTGCTGTGTGGGGTAGATCGACTAAAACTATGGGGTGCCTGGTGGTGATGTTACCGATTTGAATGGGTACAGGGGCTGTGACGTGTCCCTGCTGTGAATGGCCTGTCAAGCCGCTGAGGGTGATGGTGGCTGCAGTGGGCCACGTGTTCTTTTGAAACATGGTGGAGGAATTGATTGTGGTGCGGGACCCTCCTGTGTCCCAGAGAAACTCGATGGGCTGTCCCCGAATCTTTGCTGCAACTACTGGTCGGCCAGACCTATCCCAAAGGGTGTCACAGACCCAACTGGGGGAGCCCGAACACCGTCAGTCCGTTCCCTTCAGGTCCGTCTGATCTGAACGGGTGCCCACACTATGTATGGGCTCTGTCTTATTCTTATTCAGGGTGCCTGCCTGCTGGGCTCTCTGTGGCTTTCGTGGGGCATTGCATTCTCGTGCAAAGTGTCCTAAATGTCCACAGTTGTAACACTCCTGTGGCTTTTGTGGGGGGCTGTTCCTGCCTTCATTTACCCATGCGGGGTTCTGGTGTGCCTTAACTGCTTGTTTGTCTGCTTCTGCCTGCTGTTCTTCAGGATTTTTATTTGTGGGTTTGTTTTGAACAGATTGCTCCCAGGTGCGGGACAATCTTTTTACAACCCATTTCTCATTATGAGCCTCCTCTGAGGGATCATAATTCGTACAGGCTTTTTGTCCTGCCTCTGTGGCATGGGAGATAAGGGTGCGGGTCCATTTGGCCATACCGTCTTGGGACAAATGGGCACGGTCTAAATTACCAAAAACTGCTGTGAAATGAATCCACAGGCGTCCAGCAAACGCTGTGGGGTGTTCCGTCTTTTTCTGCCTGCACTTATTCAGGCCATCTACGGGGTCACCTCTGTTGTAGCCGATCGCATCTAGGATCACTGCGTGCATTTCCTAAAGGGTGCCTCCTCCTACATTCTGTGGGTCAGGAAGGGCTGCTACGACCGAAGGGTCTAAGCTCAAAACTGTGAGCTTCACGTGCTCACGCTCGTCCAGGCCGTACATGATCGCCTGCTGCTTTACTCTGGCAAAGAAGTGGTGGGGGTCTGAGGTGGGGAGGAACGGTATGATTTTCTCACACGCGTCCCGTAATTGGGTCACCGTTAGGGGGGTCATGTACAGGAATTCCGTGTCTCCTTCCGAGGTGACTGTGCGGTGGGTGGTTACTGGATTCATTGGTGCCTGACCTATCTGCTCTGTGGGGGGTTGGGGTGCTTTTCTCTTCTGGGGCTTTCCTTGCGCACATGTTCCCTGAACATACCTATGCGCGGTCTCATTTAATTCTTCACAATCCGGGCCGTCTTCCTCATCTAACTGGGAACCAAAGGCGCTCTGGAATCCTTCCTGAACTGGAAGCAAAGACTGCAGTTCTGCAATCTGCTTCCGGCACTTTGAGTGTTCTAGTGAGCTTTGTCTGTGCTCCGTGGTGGTAGCATGGAGCGCTCGTAATGCTGCTTTCAGGTCGCTACACTGCCTTTGCAATGCGTCTACCTGTTTCTCTGTTTCCTATCTTACCAGGACTGCACATTGCATGTCCTGATAGGCCTTTTCGTACTGTGTCTGGAAGCTGCTTAGGTGCGCCAGACAAGACTGGTGTGCCCACTTGGCATCATCCACCTCTCCGTCTTTTGCTGCTAACTTCCTTCTTAATTCTAGGTTCTCTTTCTCTATCTCTCCCACATCGACCTTACTCATTCAATGTGTCTCCTCTATCTCTTTACGGAGCGTCTGAATGACCCCCTCTGTGCCTCGCAATTGTGCCAAACAGGACACGATTGCCATCGGCTTGCGAGCTTTTCCCAAGCTTTTCTTATGGATTTTGCTCAGGTTCTCCCACCAAGTATGTCCTATACTCCCGGGACCTGTTTCCTAATTTTCACAGAATTCGCTCCAAAGGGGCCATCCTTTCCCTTTGAGGTATTTCCTGATTTCCTCTTCCCAAACGGGACACTGTCCTACTCTGCTGCTGGTTGCTGCGACCACAAATTCTTCGCGGTTCTTGAGACGTTGCATTGCCTGCATTGCCATCTTTCCTCTCGAAATACTTCTCTTAATATTTGGAACAAGGGGTATTGAGGCGGTGCTGTAATTACGGGAACGGCTTTCGCTATTTTCCGGAATACAAACTCCCGACAGTTTTGTCGTGCCAAAAATCTATCAGTTTTACCTTATCACCGTGTTAGTTACGCATGCATTAACACACTTCCGAATTATGAGGATTGATCAGAACTGCTTGAACACTTTCTTATTCAAGGGCCTGTTAGTTATAGAAATAGATTAGAAAGTAGAGTTTATGCATGAGTAGCGATTTACTGTGTATAATAAATGTGTTTTGATTTGAATCTTACTAATTGGTGTGTTGAGTTATTGATCATAACTTGAACTTGAACCTCGTGGTGGTATCATAAAGATACCTGGCGACTCGAGAGCAAAGGTTATAAAACAGAGCCAATTGAACCAACCAAAAGTTAGCAACACTTCGGACTGGCCCACCAGGTCAGGGGAACAAACGGCCTTTTGTTCAGGTCCTGAGTCTGCGGGATTCAAAAGCTGGTATGGACTGGTAGCTAGGAGCGCCTATCTCGTAGCGAGCGTTGGCTTACGACTTGCTTGGTTGATGCAGCAACAAGACAGGTGACTGTCAAGGGTTGGTTCAAGTTGCTGAGTGACCCTGCCAAAGACGGACAATTTGAATTTGGGGGCTTTACTTTATAGTCCCCAGGGGCTTCCCGCCTCGGGGCGGACCCCGTACCTGGTTCCAAGTGATTGGACTGCTTTCCGATCACTTGGATCGATTTCTCCAAAGCTGGAGCGGTTCCCTGATCACTGGACGGTCCTAAGTGTCCGTTGGCCTTCCTGTGTCTTGGCTCCTGCTGGCGCCGAGGAGTCTGGCTTGGCTTTGTTTACCTTAACTGCTGCCATTGTGCCTGGGAATCGCACATTACTATGTAGATGGCTGCTACATTACTATGCAGATGGCTGCTGGTTTCAGTGCTGTCTGGTTGTTTTGCAGGTTCCAATATACATGATTTCTGTATTTGCTAGTCTTTGCCTGTGTTGGCTGAATTTCCCTTCAGCCTTTGCGGTTCTCCATTTTAAGTCGGGAAGTGGCCAACCCAGTTGGCTACAATATCAACTCAAAAGGGGGGAATGTAGTGATCTGTACATCTGTACATACATCTGCACATACACCAGGGACTGCAGCACAGATGTAACTGTCACAGAACCACTAGAGGGCAGCATCAGAGACGTGTATAAAGGGTCCAGCCCAAGGTAGGATCCGCCTCTTTGAGAAGCACAGAGCTAGGGAGCAGCAGCACACAGAGACAGCTCAGCACAGGCAGTTTACTTTAGTTTCACTGGTCATACCTCTTGACTGTTTTACATCTAGTTGAGCTCTGGCAGCAGAATGAACCCTTTGAATAAAGAGCTTGTGTTAACTGTCATTCTTTAGTCTTCATTCAGACTTAGAGAAAAACATCGGCGTCTCTTCGAACATGGTCCATCTTTGATCTCCAGATTAATTTGAAGATGAAGCTCGGGTGATTGCTGCAACGTAGGATCGGTGAGAGGGCCAGACCTGCGCCACGTCCAGCAACACCGAGGGAACCGGAAATCAGAGTTGGCGAATAGTCATGTCGGTCAATCTGCTTGGTATTGTGTCCAGTAAGATAATCGGACTCGGGGCCCAGTGTTCCTCTATCTAATGGTGGGTTTAATTACCCAAACTAGCATTGTACTTCAGTGCTGATTAGCAATGTGACCAACCTGAGGAGAGGGGCTTCGAGGTGTGGGAAGTCTTTATTAGCAACATCACATTGATGTCAAACCTGGCGACGGTCTTCATTCTGGGTCAATTTCCATCTTACAAAATACAGCTTGTGTAGGGTTTGCTGAAAAGTTATTGTTGAAAAAATTTCTTGTATTTCTCTTACATTACGGCCATTATTACTTTCAGCTGAAGAATGTTATCATCGCTCAGACAGCATCACGTCTGTCAGTGAATTAATGTACAATTCTGCGCTTGATATTGATACAATTCAGGAAACTGACCCCGGGGACAGAGCAGACTGACCCCACTGTGTCTGTGTCACTGACCCCGGGGAGAGAGCAGACTGACCCCACTGTGTCTGTGTCACTGACCCCGGGGACAGAGCACTGACCCCACTGTGTCTGTGTCACTGACCCCGGGGACAGAGCACTGACCCCACTGTGTCTGTGTCACTGGCCCCGGGGAGAGAGCACTGACCCCACTGTGTCTGTGTCACTGACCCCGGGGAGAGAGCACTGACCCCACTGTGTCTGTGTCACTGACCCCGGGGAGAGAGCACTGACCCCACTGTGTCTGTGTCACTGACCCCGGGGACAGAGCAACCTGACCCCACTGTGTCTGTGTCACTGACCCCGGGGAGAGAGCACTGACCCCACTGTGTCTGTGTCACTGACCCCGGGGAGAGAGCACTGACCCCACTGTGTCTGTGTCACTGACCCCGGGGAGAGAGCACTGACCCCACTGTGTCTGTGTCACTGACCCCGGGGAGAGAGCACTGACCCCACTGTGTCTGTGTCACTGACCCCGGGGAGAGAGCAGACTGACCCCACTGTGTCTGTGTCACTGACCCCGGGGACAGAGCAGAGTGACCCCACTGTGTCTGTATCACTGACCCCGGGGACAGAGCAGACTGACCCCACTGTGTCTGTGTCACTGACCCCGGGGACAGAGCAGACTGACCCCACTGTGTCTGTGTCACTGACCCCGGGGACAGAGCACTGACCCCACTGTGTCTGTGTCACTGACCCCGGGGAGAGAGCACTGACCCCACTGTGTCTGTGTCACTGACCCCGGGGAGAGAGCAGACTGACCCCACTGTGTCTGTATCACTGACCCCGGGGACAGAGCAGACTGACCCCACTGTGTCTGTGTCACTGACCCCGGGGACAGAGCACTGACCCCACTGTGTCTGTGTCACTGACCCCGGGGACAGAGCAGACTGACCCCACTGTGTCTGTGTCACTGACCCCGGGGAGAGAGCAGACTGACCCCACTGTGCCTGTGTCACTGACCCCGGGGAGAGAGCACTGACCCCACTGTGCCTGTGTCACTGACCCCGGGGAGAGAGCAGACTGACCCCACTGTGCCTGTGTCACTGACCCCGGGGAGAGAGCACTGACCCCACTGTGTCTGTGTCACTGACCCCGGAGAGAGAGCACTGACCCCACTGTGTCTGTGTCACTGACCCCGGAGAGAGAGCACTGACCCCACTGTGTCTGTGTCACTGACCCCGGGGACAGAGCAGACTGACCCCACTGTGTCTGTATCACTGACCCCGGGGACAGAGCAGACTGACCCCACTGTGTCTGTGTCACTGACCCCGGGGACAGAGCAGACTGACCCTGTTGATTCCCAAATTTCTTTATCAGTCAGTCTGGCCTCAATAAAAGTCGAGAGGGATTTGCAAGTATAACAAAAGTTATTTTATTCAGCTTGCAAGCTACCTAGTCCACAGTGATACAGATAACATGTTGCTTTCTGCAGCCCCGGGAACTAAGTGAATGTCCCAGACAAAGAGATCAGTACTGATACATTCAAATGGCATCAAGTTTCACATACTCGACACCCATAGGTCATCCTATGTCCCTCCTGACTTGTTTGATCTATTCTGATTGGCTCACTTCCAATCCCTTTCTCCGGCCCCTATCAATTCAGCATCACTCTCATAGACACACCTCTTCCTGCTTTTCCCCATGCGGTCTAAAATCCTTTGTCTCTACTTGCCAGAATCAAAGTGGCTTATTTCTACATTACATTAACTAGTATCTCTAAAGTAACTATTTTATATCACATTCGTCATTCCCTCCTTTTATCATTCCATGATAACCGAACTATCCAATCCATAGCTACGGTTCCTCATCTAAAAAGATCCGTCGCTGCATTTCCAATTCCTGTCTTAGCCCCCCTTCATCTGCTTCACCCTCATGGATTTTAACAGTTAAATTTTTTGGGGGGTTAAATTTTACCCATCACACATTTAAGGATGGCCAGGCCCACAAAGATGCAGCCGATAGCTACCACTAGATACATGGCCATATTTATCAACCAGTCCTTCCAACCTTCAAATCCCCAGTTACCCCAAGAGCCAGGATCCTGCATTCTGTCCAGGTGATCCCGTATGTGATCCATAAATTTAGTGATATTATCCTGAACTCCCATGATACACTTGCCCTGCACTATGGCGCATACCCCACCCTCACGGGCCAGAAGATAGTCAAGAGCATACCGGTTCTGCATTGCAAACAACCGTAGCTGAGACAATTCCTTGGTTACTGCCCCGAGGGCTCCCAAGGTTTACTACCCGGGTTTTCCTCAGTTTGGCCTTTAACTAACTTAAGTGTATCTCCCGGTAACCTACGTTCTAGCTGTACTTCCCTTCTCATACGCCCCATCCTCTCTCTAGTCCCTTTCACTTCCTCATAGCCTCTTCCTACGCTCTCCTGACAGCCTGATATTACCTTTATTGTACCACTCTTAACACATCCAAAATCGAATTTACATGTATTCCAAAAACAAGGCAATGTCCATATAATGTTCCCTTCCCATCGCCGGGACCGGTGCAACTGCTTCATGACTCCTGCATTCTCCTTAACTTTGATGACCTTCCATGAGTCGATACCATGTCCTCGTATATGGGGGCAGCGAAGAACATCACCTTTGCAGAAGTGATGTAACCTTGTAGATTGGTTGGGGCTACACAGATACATAATATTCCCCTTTTCCATGTCCATCGGCAATAACACGCCAAGCGAAGTGAGGCCAAATATCATACAGACGATGCGTAGCCACTCCATCATGCTCCACACCTGTAAAATAGTACTGGAGAAGGGAGGCAGGTTAGTATCCGACCTTTTACAGTAGTGGAGATGGACTCAATTTACAGTGATGTAGGTGGACCCAAGCACTTCGCCCCTCCACTTTAACTGCTGTGGGGGTGGTAAGGAGAACTTGGAAGGGCCCGTCCCATCGCGGCTCCGACCCCTTCCTAGTCCAAGTTTTGACCATGACATAACTACCGGGCTGGACTGAAAGTGAGCTAGGTACTGGGGGCGATGGCTGGTGAGCCGTGCGGACCTGGCCATGGAGTTCCTTGAGCACTTGCGTGAGGGCTAGAACATAGGTGGTCATCTCTTCAGTCATCTGATGAAACTGAACCAGTCTGGGAACCTGCAGGCTCCAGGGAGTTCTAAGAGGCCTGCCATAAAGAATCTCGGCGGGAGAGAGTCGGGCCGGTCCCGCAGGTGTAACCCGCAGCTGGAAGAGGGCAACGGGGAGCAACTTAAGCCATGTCAGTCCCGTGTCTGCTCTTAATTTAGCCAATTTAGTTTTGAGGGTCTGATTGTGTCTCTCAACCAACCCGGCCGCCTGCGGTCTGTAAGCACAGTGTAACTGCTGGCGTATGCCCAACTGGGAGCAAAACCCCTTGTTAATTTGTCCAATAAAATGAGGCCCGTTATCAGAACTTAACTGAGCTGGTATACCGTACCGGGGAATGATTTCCCTCATCAAGACTTTAACCACAGTAGCAGCTTTATTATCGATAGTCGGATACGCCTCAACCCATCTGCTGAACACATCCACAATGACCAAAACATATTTGTAACATTGACACCTTTCCAACTCAATGTAATCCATTTGGAGCGTCTCAAAGGGACCACTGGGCAATGGGGTTTGCCCCATCCCACAAGGGATACCTTTTCCGGTGTTATATTGCTGACAAATCAAACACCGATTACTGATACTTTGGGCCAACCCCTGCATTTTAGGGTGCCACCAAGTGTCCAGCAACAAATCACTAGTCCCTCGAGCCCCACAAAGAGTTGCAAAGTGTACACATTCAATGACCCATAAAGCCAGCACATCAGACATACAAGTCTGATGTGCAGGCGTGGTCCATAAAGAGGAAACAGAATCATATGTACAACCTAACCGTTTCCACATTTGTTTATCACTCTCAGGAGCGTCCTCCTGTAACCTTATGACGTCTTGGATGGTTGGCATTGACTTGCCAGAAGCAGACATATTTATAGTAGATCGTTTAGTCTGACTTAACATCTTAGGCACCATCACTTGCTGAATTTGCGCGGCTGTTCGCGCTGCACAATCTGCTCGTTCATTACCAACGTCAACTGGGGTTGTACCATTCGTGTGGGCAGCGCATTTAATAACGGAAATCTGCGCGGGCATAAGGAGGGCCTGCAGTAGGTCATTAACTAAACCCCGGTGGGATATTTGACCACACATAATCATGTCAGGTTGTTCTGACGAAATGTCACTCAAATCGCCCCTTATTGTGGTAGTTTCCTGAATCAAGGCTAAACAGTCGTGGCCAGGTGCGTCTTCATGGACAGGGGGACCACTAAGAAAACAGGCTGGATTGATAGTGGTACAGTATTTAAATGTCAGACGTGGATTGTTCAAAAGGTATATCTCATACCTATTCTGACGAGCTGCGGTATGATGCTGAGTCTGCAGTTGCCTCAGTAGTGCGATGACCGAGTGGGAGCTATACACCGTAATATCCTGTTGGAGGGTGAGAGCATGTAACGGCTATGCGATGGCATTGATTGAACGTAAATCCTGTACTAATCGGTACTGGTCTGGTTTGGCTGGTTTAGGCACAGCAAGTATGGGGGTGTTACATTCTGATTGGCAAGGGACCAAAATACCCTGTTTCAACAGCTCTTGAATTAATTTATCTATTGATGGAGCAGCTTGAGATTTCAGGGGGTATTGTCGAATGGAAGGTAGCTTTACATGATCCTTAATCATCACCTTAATAGGTGTAACATTTGTCTTTCCCACTTGTGATGGGTATTCCGCCCAGACCTGTGGATTGACATATTCCAACACATCATGTCCCCTGTGATGCTGCAGTCGAGTGTTAATCGTTTCAGGGACCTCAAAATATTTTATGGTAGTGCCGTCCGGCATGACTTGAAGTGCGTAGTCTGTTGGATCCGAATGATCCACTGCCCTCCTGACCATTCGCCCCATATCCCTGGCATGGTACTGGTCATGGACCTGACGTGTAATATGAGGGCTTACCGAAGCTGACTGTGGCCATAAATGTGGTGATATTGTAACAAAATCGGCTGTACCTTCTTTTCCCGTGACTGTGGCTGTAACCTTGACTGCCCATTCGGTCTCAAGTAATGGCCGGTATTTGTCCTCCAACTCCCTGTTTCGTCCAGTTCTGTCATAGGCCAGGGTAACGTGATGCAGTGACTGTTCAACGTCTAACGTCCACCACTGGGGGGTGATAGAAATATAGCACTGTTGTCTCATCCTCCATGATGTAACCGTTACCCCGTCATCTCCGCATTCTAGCTGTAGCTGGAAGATACACAGTAAATCTTGGGCCAACAAGTTACAGTCCAATCCAGTAGTCACTACAACCTGATGCTCTGCAGACTTATTCTCGTAAGTGACTGTCACAGGTTCAGAAATAGGATACTCACACACCTGTCCTTGGAACCCTGACAATTGCTGCGTGTGGTCGGATAATGGTAATTTAAGTGCTGATTGCACAGAAGACATGGCTGCCCCTTCCTCTTCTTTCAGTAGGCCAATGGCCCCTCAGAGGGGGCTGCGGTTGTAGAGCTATTGATTCGTTCGGTGGGCCATAAAAAGGGGGTGAGGGTCCCTGTGGGTGGGTTTGGTATCCTCCTCTTCGCTGATCCACCCACCCAAAGTCACTATATTGGGGCTCCTGCTGGTAAACTACCATTTCTGCCGCTTGTTGGGGTCGCAGATCATCCTTTTTCATTACATACTCAGTCTTAACCTTTGTAACTGAGCCTCCTTCTTGGCCTACACCCTCCTTCCAATAAAATCTGACTGCCCTTGCCATCTGGGAAGGGTCGTTCTCTGTCCAATTCATGTTATTACATTTCACAGCAGTAACCACAGAAGGTGGTAGGCAATGCATTAACATAGCACAATATTGAGGGGAATTCTGACCATTTTGTTATAGCAAATCGCCTGACTGCCCCCAGTAGATTTCATTAAAACGCTCCAGAAATTCCTCTGGCTCTTCAGTCTTCTTAGGTTTTAGATCTAAGATAACAGAAAGATTTATGGGCCTTTGAAATGTGCTATTCAACGCATTCAAGATCTGTGTCCTTCTATCGTCGTCTAACGCATAGGCCTGCTGAAGTGCGGCATCATAATTCAGGTGGTTAAGATAATTGCGGTACTCTGCTGGGGTTAAAATCTGCTGGACTAGGGCCCAGAGGTTCCTTAAATCAGCTTGATAAATTGAGATGGTAGTTCTCAAGGAATCCATGAAGGCAGCAGGAGATTTTTTCGATCTGGGATTGTAGACATAATAGCCATCATCTCACTGGGTGTCCATGGGAAGTAAACGTCTATCGTGGGGTTTGCTCCCACAGTCACTGCATCGGGGTTTCGCATCTTCCTAATCGGTAACTGACTCCGAATGTCACCAGGGGGCACTCTAGCTATTTCCCCTGGTTGTTCCAGGACTTCAACATCTCTCCCTGTCACTAGGGGGAGTTCTTTCTCTTCAAAATAATCTGTTTCAGCTTCCTTTGTTCCCGAACCTTGTGGTTTCTGCTTAGTTTGGAGAGACTTAGGTGATATGCTTACTTTTCCAAATTATTGAATTTTTCTTTTTCTGTCAATTCAAGGCCAGCCATTGAACTACGTAGCTCTTCTCTTGTTTGACCCGCGTCTTTCCTCTACTTGCGCTTTTTTTTTTAAACTTAAAAATGTTTGAAAATTCAAATTGAATTACTGCAACTTGCAAGCTTAACTCTGATCTCAACTCAGAACTAAATTTACAATTTGCTTAACACAAACTTGTATAACATTTACAACTTAATTATTTCTTTATCTTAACAATTTTTCTTTTAACAAGTTTTTTTTTCTTTTACATACACATAAGTATTAGCAAAATCAACTATCATCTCCAGATTTACACTTTTTAAAATGGTGTCCATGATCTTCTTTAAGTTTCTATTAATCTCCAGATAAAATGAGATAAACCTTATTTCAAGTAAGTAAAACTTAAGATTCTGGCAATTTCAATCAATTGCTTTCGAAAATAATAACTTTTATCAAAGAGGTGGAGAAACCCACTGGTTTCCTTTAATTAATTCAAAACGTAACTTTGCTGGTATTCACTGACTCAAAGGAAAGGTATCCGATTACACTACAGACTGGTGCTGTTATCTCAAGGCCTGAGTGAGAAGCACTGTCTGTCTTTAACTTTGCCTGCTGCTGTTAACCCTTTGAGAGACTTCTGGTTCAACCAATATGCAGCATTCCCCACAATCTCAACTAGTCCTCGGAACTGCGTTTTTCGCCAATACAGTCCAAGGAGACAATTTTAGCTTAATCAACTATATATTTAAAACACTCACACAGAGAGTTGAACCATCTTCAGATTTAAAAACAGTTATACTGGACTGAACCTTCAGTACTGAAGTCCCATCAGCCCCTGAACCCATATAATAGACTGAAGCTTCATTACTGAAGTCCCATCAGCCTCTGAACCCTTATACTTGGAATTGAATCATCACTTGAGATGTCACATCAACCCAAAACCCTAACCCAAGCCGAAACAACAATATGAAATCCCATCAATTAAATTGCTAATCCCCAGACTGACCTGTGATTTCGTTGAGGCGGTCTTTCTGTGCCAACCGCGAGTGACCAGACTAATCAGACGATAAGAAGAGGGGAACAATCAATGCGCGGTCATTTTCCAGTTATAAATTGAGGGCCCTCGTTCTCCATCCTCCTGTACATAATCAGTCTAATTCTGATTTCGCAGTTGGACCAGGATCGCCCTGAGAAATCCCGGTTTTCGGCACCAAATGTTGATTCCCAAATTTCTTTATCCGTCAGTCTGGCCTCAATAAAAGTCGAGAGGGATTTGCAAGTATAACAAAAGTTATTTTATTCAGCTTGCAAGCTACCTAGTCCACAGTGATACAGATAACATGTTGCTTTCTGCATCCCCGGGAACTAAGTGAATGTCCCAGACAAAGAGATCAGTACTGATACATTCAAATGGCATCAAGTTTCACATACTCGACACCCATAGGTCATCCTATCTCCCTCCTGACTTGTTTGATCTATTCTGATTGGCTCACTTCCAATCCCTTTCTCCGGCCCCTATCAATTCAGCATCACTCTCATAGACACACCTCTTCCTGCTTTTTCCATGCGGTCTAAAATCCTTTGTCTCTACTTGCCAGAATCAAAGTGGCTTATTTCTACATTACATTAACTAATATCTCTAAAGTAACTATTTTATATCACATTCGTCAACCCCACTGTGTCTGTGTCACTGACCCCAGGGAGAGAGCACTGACCCCACTGTGTCTGTGTCACTGACCCCGGGGACAGAGCACTGACCCCACTGTGTCTGTGTCACTGACCCCGGGGACAGAGCACTGACCCCACTGTGTCTGTGTCACTGACCCCGGGGACAGAGCACTGACCCAACTGTGTCTGTGTCACTGAACCCTGGGAGAGAGCAGACTGACCCCACTGTGTCTGTGTCACTGACCCCGGGGACAGAGCAACCTGACGCCACTGTGTCTGTGTCACTGACCCCGGGGACAGAGCACTGACCCCACTGTGTCTGTGTCACTGACCCCGGGGACAGAGCAGACTGACCCCACTGTGTCTGTGTCACTGACCCCGGGGAGAGAGCAGACTGACCCAACTGTGTCTGTGTCACTGACCCTGGGGAGAGAGCACTGACCCAACTGTGTCTGTGTCACTGACCCCGGGGAGAGAGCACTGACCCCACTGTGTCTGTGTCACTGACCCCGGGGACAGAGCAACCTGACCCCACTGTGTCTGTGTCACTGACCCCGGGGACAGAGCAGACTGACCCCACTGTGTCTGTGTCACTGACCCCGGGGAGAGAGCACTGACCCCACTGTGTCTGTGTCACTGACCCCGGGGACAGAGCACTGACCCCACTGTGTCTGTGTCACTGACCCCGGGGAGAGAGCACTGACCCCACTGTGTCTGTGTCACTGAACCCTGGGAGAGAGCACTGACCCCACTGTGTCTGTGTCACTGACCCCGGGGAGAGAGCAGACTGACCCCACTGTGTCTGTGTCACTGACCCCGGGGAGAGAGCACTGACCCCACTGTGCCTGTGTCACTGACCCCGGGGAGAGAGTAGACTGACCTCACTGTGTCTGTGTCACTGACCCCGGGGACAGAGCAGACTGACCCCACTGTGTCTGTGTCACTGACCCCGGGGAGAGAGCAGACTGACCCCACTGTGTCTGTGTCACTGACCCCGGGGACAGAGCACTGACCCCACTGTGTCTGTATCAGTGACCCCGGGGACAGAGCAGACTGACCCCACTGTGTCTGTGTCACTGACCCCGGGGAGAGAGCACTGACCCCACTGTGTCTGTGTCACTGGCCCCGGGGAGAGAGCAGACTGACCTCACTGTGGCTGTGTCACTGACCCCACTGTGTCTGTGTCACTGACCCCAGGGAGAGAGCACTGACCCCACAGTGACGACATAGGTAGGAAAGGGGATAAGGATGTCAGGCAGGCTTTCAGGGAGCTAGGATGGAAGCTCAGAACTAGAACAAACAGAGTTGTTATCTCTGGGTTGTTGCCCGTGCCACGTGATAGTGAGATGAGGAATAGGGAGAGAGAGCAATTAAACACGTGGCTACAGGGATGGTGCAGGCGGGAGGGATTCAGATTTCTGGATAACTGGGGCGCTTTCTGGGGAAGGTGGGACCTCTACAGACAGGATGGTCTACATCTGAACCTGCGGGGCACAAATATCCTGGGGGTGGAGATTTGTTAGTGCTCTTTGGGGGGGTTTAAACTAATGCAGCAGGGGCATGGGAACCTGGATTGTAGTTTTAGGGTAAGGGAGAATGAGAGTATAGAGGTCAGGAGCTCAGATTTGACGTCGCAGGAGGGGGCCAGTGTTCAGGTAGGTGGTTTGAAGTGTGTCTACTTCAATGCCAGGAGTATACGAAATAAGGTAGGGGAACTGGCAGCATGGGTTGGTACCTGGGACTTCGATGTTGTGGCCATTTCGGAGACGTGGATAGAGCAGGGACAGGAATGGATGTTGCAGGTTCCGGGGTTTAGGTGTTTTAGTAAGCTCAGAGAAGGAGGCAAAAGAGGGGGAGGTGTGGCGCTGCTAGTCAAGAGCAGTATTACGGTGGCGGAGAGGATGCTAGATGGGGACTCATCTTCCGAGGTAGTATGGGCTGAGGTTAGAAACAGGAAAGGAGAGGTCACACTGTTGGGAGTCTTCTATAGGCCTCCAAATAGTTCTAGGGATGTAGAGGAAAGGATGGCGAGGATGATCCTGGATAAGAGCGAAAGTAACAGGGTAGTTATTATGGGAGACTTTAACTTTCCAAATATTGACTGGAAAAGATATAGTTCGAGTACATTAGATGGGTCGTTTTTTGTTCAGTGTGTGCAGGAGGGTTTCCTGACACAGTTTGTTGACAGGCCAACAAGAGGCGAGGCCACATTGGATTTGGTTTTGGGTAATGAACCAGGCCAGGTGTTGGATTTGGAGGTAGGTGAGCACTTTGGGGACAGTGACCACAATTCGGTGACGTTTACGTTAAGGATGGAAAGGGATAAGTATACACCACAGGGCAAGAGTTATAGCTGGGGGAAGGGAAATTATGATGCCATTAGACGTGACTTGGGGGGGATAAGGTGGAGAAGTAGGCTGCAAGTTTTGGACACACTGGATAAGTGGAGCTTGTTCAAGGATCAGCTACTGCGTGTTCTTGATAAGTATGTACCGGTCAGGCAGGGAGGAAGGTGCCGAGCGAGGGAATCGTGGTTTACCAAAGAAGTGGAATCTCTTGTTAAGAGGAAGAAGGAGGCCTATGTGAAGATGAGGTGTGAAGTTTCAGTTGGGGCGATGGATAGTTACAAGGTAGCGAGGAAGGATCTAAAGAGAGAGCTAAGACGAGCAAGGAGGGGACATGAGTAGTATTTGGCAGGAAGGATCAAGGAAAACCCAAAAGCTTTCTATAGGTATGTCAGGAATAAGCGAATGACTAGGGAAAGAGTAGGACCAGTCAAGGACAGGGATGGGAAGTTGTGTGTAGAGTCTGAAGAGATAGGCGAGATACTAAATGAATATTTTTCGTCAGTATTCACTCAGGAAAAAGATAAGGTTGTGGAGGAGAATGCTGAGCTCCAGGTAAATAGATTAGATGGCATTGAGATAAGTAGGGAAGAGGTGTTGGCAATTCTGGACAGGCTGAAAATAGATAAGTCCCCGGGACCTGATGGGATTTATCCTAGGATTCTCTGGGAGGCCAGGGAAGAGATTGCTGGACCATTGGCTTTGATTTTTATGTCATCATTGGATACAGGAATAGTGCCAGAGGACTGGAGGATAGCAAATGTGGTCCCCTTGTTCAAAAAGGGGAGCAGAGACAACCCCGGCAACTATAGACCGGTGAGCCTCACGTCTGTAGTGGGTAAAGTCTTGGAGGGGATTATAAGAGACAAGATTTATAATCATCTAGATAGGAATAATATGATCAGGGATAGTCAGCATGGCTTTGTGAAGGGTAGGTCATGCACCACAAACCTTATCGAGTTCTTTGAGAAGGTGACTGAACAGGTAGACGAGGGTAGAGCAGTTGATGTGGTGTATATGGATTTCAGCAAAGCGTTTGATAAGGTTCCCCACGGTAGGCTATTGCAGAAAATACGGAGGCTGGGGATTGAGGGTGATTTAGAGATGTGGATCAGAAATTGGCCAGCTGAAAGAAGACAGAGGGTGGTGGTTGATGGGAAATGTTCAGAATGGAGTTCTGTCACAAGTGGAGTACCAGAAGGATCTGTTCTGGGGCCGTTGCTGTTTGTCATTTTTATCAATGACCTAGAGGAAGGCGCAGAAGGGTGGGTGAGTAAATTTGCAGACGATACTAAAGTCGGTGGTGTTGTCGATAGTGTGGAAGGAAGTAGCAGGTTACAGAGGGATATAGATAAGCTGCAGTGCTGGGCTGAGAGGTGGCAAATGGAGTTTAATTTAGAGAAGTGTGAGGTGATTCACTTTGGAAGGAAAAACAGGAGTGTGGAATATGTGGCTAATGGAAAAGTTCTTGAAAGTGTGGATGAGCAGAGGGATCTAGGTGTCCATGTACATAGATCCCTGAAAGTTGCCACCCAGGTTGATAGGGTGGTGAAGAAGGCCTATGGAGTGTTGGCCTTTATTGGTAGAGGGATTGAGTTCCGGAGTCAGGAGGTCATGTTGCAGCTGTACAGAACTCTGGTACGGCCGCATTTGGAGTATTGCGTACAGTTCTGGTCACCGCATTATAGGAAGGACGTGGAGGCTTTGGAACGGGTGCAGAGGAGATTTACCAGGATGTTGCCTGGTATGGAGGGAAAATCTTATGAGGAAAGGCTGATGGACTTGAGGTTGTTTTCGTTAGAGAGAAGAAGGTTAAGAGGAGACTTAATAGAGGCATACAAAATGATCAGAGGGTTAGATAGGGTGGACAGTGAGAGCCTTCTCCCGCGGATGGAAATAGCTAGCACGAGGGGACATAGCCTTAAACTGAGCGGTAATAGATATAGGACAGAGGTCAGGGGTAGGTTCTTTACGCAAAGAGTAGTGAGGCCGTGGAATGCCCTACCTGCTACAGTAGTGAACTCGCCAACATTAACGGCATTTAAAAGTTTATTGGATAAACATATGGATGATAATGGTATAGTGTAGGTTAGATGGCTTTTGTTTCGGTGCAACATCGTGGGCCGAAGGGCCTGTACTGCGCTGTATTGTTCTATGTTCTATGTTCTAGGTTCTATGTGTCACTGACCCCGGGGACAGAGCACTGACCCCACTGTGTCTGTGTCACTGACCCCGGGGAGAGAGCACTGACCCCACTGTGTCTGTGTCACTGACCTCGGGGAGAGAGCAGACTGACCCCACTGTGTCTGTGTCACTGACCCCGGGGACAGAGCAACCTGACCCCACTGTGTCTGTGTCACTGACCCCGGGGAGAGAGCAGACTGACCCCACTGTGTCTGTGTCACTGACCTCGGGGACAGAGCAGACTGACCCCACTGTGTCTGTGTCACTGACCCCGGGGAGAGAGCACTGACCCCACTGTGTCTGTGTCACTGACCCCGGGGAGAGAGCACTGACCCCACTGTGTCTGTATCACTGACCCCGGGGACAGAGCACTGACCCCACTGTGTCTGTGTCACTGACCCCGGGGAGAGAGCACTGACCCCACTGTGTCTGTGTCACTGACCCCGGGGACAGAGCACTGACCCCACTGTGTCTGTGTCACTGACCCCGGGGACAGAGCACTGACCCCACTGTGTCTGTGTCACTGACCCCGGGGAGAGAGCAGACTGACCCCACTGTGTCTGTGTCACTGACCCCGGGGACAGAGCACTGACCCCACCGTGTCTGTATCACTGACCCCGGGGACAGAGCAGACTGACCCCACTGTGTCTGTGTCACTGACCCCGGGGAGAGAGCACTGACCCCACTGTGTCTGTGTCACTGACCCCGGGGACAGAGCAACCTGACCCCACTGTGTCTGTGTCACTGACCCCGGGGACAGAGCGGACTGACCCCACTGTGTCTGTGTCACTGACCCCGGGGAGAGAGCACTGACCCCACTGTGTCTGTGTCACTGACCCCGGGGACAGAGCAACCTGACCCCACTGTGTCTGTGTCACTGACCCCGGGGAGAGAGCAACCTGACCCCACTGTGTCTGTGTCACTGACCCCGGGGAGAGAGCACTGACCCCACTGTGTCTGTGTCACTGACCCCAGGGAGAGAGCACTGACCCCACTGTGTCTGTGTCACTGACCCCGGGGACAGAGCACTGACCCCACTGTGTCTGTGTCACTGAACCCAGGGACAGAGCAGACTGACCCCACTGTGTCTGTGTCACTGACCCCGGGGAGAGAGCACTGACCCCACTGTGTCTGTGTCACTGACCACGGGGACAGAGCAACTTGACCCCACTGTGTCTGTGTCACTGACCCCGGGGAGAGAGCACTGACCCCACTGTGTCTGTGTCACTGACCCCGGGGACAGAGCAGACTGTCCCCACTGTGTCTGTATCACTGACCCCGGGGACAGAGCACTGACCCCACTGTGTCTGTGTCACTGACCCCGGGGACAGAGCAGACTGACCCCACTGTGTCTGTGTCACTGACCCCGGGGGGAGAGCAGACTGACCCCACTGTGTCTGTGTCACTGACCCCGGGGACAGAGCAACCTGACCCCACTGTGTCTGTGTCACTGACCCCGGGGACAGAGCAGACTGACCCCACTGTGTCTGTGTCACTGACCCCGGGGAGAGAGCACTGACCCCACTGTGTCTGTGTCACTGACCCCGGGGAAAGAGCACTGACCCCACTGTGTCTGTGTCACTGACCCCGGGGACAGAGCACTGACCCCACTGTGTCTGTGTCACTGACCCCGGGGACAGAGCAACCTGACCCCACTGTGTCTGTGTCACTGACCCCGGGGAGAGAGCAACCTGACCCCACTGTGTCTGTGTCACTGACCCCGGGGAGAGAGCAACCTGACCCCACTGTGTCTGTGTCACTGACCCCGGGGAGAGAGCACTGACCCCACTGTGACTGTGTCACTGACCCCGGGGAGAGAGCAACCTGACCCCACTGTGTCTGTGTCACTGACCCCGGGGACAGAGCAGACTGACCCCACTGTGTCTGTGTCACTGACCCCGGGGACAGAGCACTGACCCCACTGTGTCTGTGTCACTGACCCCGGGGACAGAGCACTGACCCCACTGTGTCTGCATCACTGACCCCGGGGAGAGAGCACTGACCCCACTGTGTCTGTGTCACTGACCCCGGGGAGAGAGCACTGACCCCACTGTGTCTGTGTCACTGACACCGGGGAGAGAGCAGACTGACCTCACTGTGTCTGTGTCACTGACCCCGGGGAGAGAGCACTGACCCCACTGTGTCTGTGTCACTGACCCCGGGGACAGAGCACTGACCCCACTGTGTCTGTGTCACTAACCCCGGGGACAGAGCAGACTGACCCCACTGTGTCTGTGTCACTGACCCCGGGGAGAGAGCAACCTGACCCCACTGTGTCTGTGTCACTGACCCCGGGGACAGAGCAACCTGACCCCACTGTGTCTGTGTCACTGACCCCGGGGACAGAGCAGACTGACCCCACTGTGTCTGTGTCACTGACCCCGGGGAGAGAGCACTGACCTCACTGTGTCTGTGTCACTGACCCCGGGGAGAGAGCAGACTGACCCCACTGTGTCTGTGTCACTGACCCCGGGGACAGAGCACTGACCTCACTGTGTCTGTGTCACTGACCCCGGGGACAGAGCACTGACCCCACTGTGTCTGTGTCACTGACCCCGGGGAGAGAGCACTGACCCCACTGTGTCTGTGTCACTGACCCCGGGGACAGAGCACTGACCCCACTGTGTCTGTGTCACTGACCCCGGGGAGTGAGCACTGACCCCACTGTGTCTGTGTCACTGACCCCGGGGAGAGAGCAGACTGACCCCACTGTGTCTGTGTCACTGACCCCGGGGAGAGAGCACTGACCCCACTGTGTCTGTGTCACTGACCCCGGGGACAGAGCACTGACCCCACTGTGTCTGTGTCACTGACCCCGGGGACAGAGCACTGACCCCACTGTGTCTGTGTCACTGACCCCGGGGAGAGAGCAACCTGACCCCACTGTGTCTGTGTCACTGACCCCGGGGAGAGAGCACTGACCCCACTGTGTCTGTGTCACTGACCCCGGGGAGAGAGCAGACTGACCCCACTGTGTCTGTGTCACTGACCCCGGGGAGAGAGCAGACTGACCCCACTGTGTCTGTGTCACTGACCCCGGGGACAGAGCACTGACCCCACTGTGTCTGTGTCACTGACCCCGGGGACAGAGCAGACAGACCCTACTGTGTCTGTGTCACTGACCCTGGGGAGAGAGCACTGACCCCACTGTGTCTGTGTCACTGACCCCGGGGACAGAGCAGACAGACCCCACTGTGTCTGTGTCACTGACCCCGGGGACAGAGCACTGACCCCACTGTGTCTGTGTCACTGACCTCGGGGAGAGATCAGACTGACCCCACTGTGTCTGTGTCACTGACCCCGGGGAGAGAGCACTGACCCCACTGTGTCTGTGTCACTGACCCCGGGGAGAGAGCACTGACCCCACTGTGTCTGTGTCACTGACCCCGGGGAGAGAGCACTGACACCACTGTGTCTGTGTCACTGACCCCGGGGACAGAGCAGACTGACCCCACTGTGTCTGTGTCACTGACCCCGGGGACAGAGCAGACTGACCCCACTGTGTCTGTGTCACTGACCCCGGGGAGAGAGCACTGACCTCACTGTGTCTGTGTCACTGACCCCGGGGACAGAGCACTGACCCCACTGTGTCACTGACCCCGGGGACAGAGCAGACTGACCCCACTGTGTCTGTGTCACTGACCCCGGGGAGAGAGCACTGACCCCACTGTGTCTGTGTCACTGACCCCGGGGAGACAGCAGACTGACCCCACTGTGTCTGTGTCACTGACCCCGGGGAGAGAGCACTGACCCCACTGTGTCTGTGTCACTGACCCCGGGGACAGAGCACTGACCCCACTGTGTCTGTGTCACTGACCCCGGGGACAGAGCAGACTGACCCCACTGTGTCTGTGTCACTGACCCCGGGGAGAGAGCACTGACCCCACTGTGTCTGTGTCACTGACCCCGGGGAGAGAGCACTGACCCCACTGTGTCTGTGTCACTAACCCCGGGGAGACAGCAGACTGACCCCACTGTGTCTGTGTCACTGACCCCGGGGAGAGAGCACTGACCCCACTGTGTCTGTGTCACTGACCCCGGGGACAGAGCACTGACCCCACTGTGTCTGTGTCACTGACCCCGGGGAGAGAGCACTGACCCCACTGTGTCTGTGTTACTGACCCCGGGGAGAGAGCACTGACCCCACTATGTCTGTGTCACTGACCCCGGGGAAAGAGCACTGACCCCACTGTGTCTGTGTCACTGACCCCGGGGACAGAGCAGACTGACCCCACTGTGTCTGTGTCACTGACCCCGGGGACAGAGCACTGACCCCACTGTGTCTGTGTCACTGACCCCGGGGACAGAGCACTGAACCCACTGTGTCTGTGTCACTGACCCCGGGGACAGAGCAGACTGACCTCACTGTGTCTGTGTCACTGACCCCGGGGAGAGAGCAGACTGACCCCACTGTGTCTGTGTCACTGACCCCGGGGAGAGAGCACTGACCCCACTGTGTCTGTGTCACTGACCCCGGGGAGAGAGCACTGACCCCACTGTGTCTGTGTCACTGACCCCGGGGAGAGAGCACTGACCCCACTGTGTCTGTGTCACTGACCCCGGGGACAGAGCAGACTGACCCCACTGTGTCTGTGTCACTGACCCCGGGGACAGAGCACTGACCCCACTGTGTCTGTGTCACTGACCCCGGGGACAGAGCACTGAACCCACTGTGTCTGTGTCACTGACCCCGGGGACAGAGCAGACTGACCTCACTGTGTCTGTGTCACTGACCCCGGGGAGAGAGCAGACTGACCCCACTGTGTCTGTGTCACTGACCCCGGGGAGAGAGCACTGTCCCCACTGTGTCTGTGTCACTGACCCCGGGGAGAGAGCAGACTGACCCCACTGTGTCTGTGTCACTGACCCCGGGGAGAGAGCACTGACCCCACTGTGTCTGTGTCACTGACCCCGGGGAGAGAGCAGACTGACCCCACTGTGTCTGTGTCACTGACCCCGGGGACAGAGCACTGACCTCACTGTGTCTGTGTCACTGACCCCGGAGAGAGAGCAGACTGACCCCACTGTGTCTGTGTCACTGACCCCGGGGACAGAGCACTGACCTCACTGTGTCTGTGTCACTGACCCCGGGGAGAGAGCAGACTGACCCCACTGTGTCTGTGTCACTGACCCCGGGGAGAGAGCACTGACCCCACTGTGTCTGTGTCACTGACCCCGGGGACAGAGCACTGACCCCACTGTGTCTGTGTCACTGACCCCGGGGACAGAGCACTGACCCCACTGTGTCTGTGTCACTGACCCCGGGGACAGAGCAGACTGACCCCACTGTGTCTGTGTCACTGACCCCGGGGAGAGAGCACTGACCCCACTGTGTCTGTGTCACTGACCCCGGGGAGAGAGCACTGACCCCACTGTGTCTGTGTCACTGACCCCGGGGAGAGAGCTCTGACCCCACTGTGTCTGTGTCACTGACCCCGGGGACAGAGCACTGACCCCACTGTGTCTGTGTCACTGACCCCGGGGAGAGAGCAGAATGACCCCACTGTGTCTGTGTCACTGACCCCGGGGTCAGAGCACTGACCTCACTGTGTCTGTGTCACTGACCCCGGGGAGAGAGCAACCTGACCCCACTGTGTCTGTGTCACTGACCCCGGGGACAGAGCACTGACCCCACTGTGTCTGTGTCACTGACCCCGGGGAGAGAGCTCTGACCCCACTGTGTCTGTGTCACTGACCCCGGGGACAGAGCACTGACCCCACTGTGTCTGTGTCACTGACCCCGGGGACAGAGCAGACTGACCCCACTGTGTCTGTGTCACTGACCCCGGGGACAGAGCAGACTGACCCCACTGTGTCTGTGTCACTGACCCCGGGGAGAGAGCACTGACCTCACTGTGTCTGTGTCACTGACCCCGGGGACAGAGCAGATTGACCCCACTGTGTCTGTGTCACTGACCCCGGGGACAGAGCAGACTGACCCCACTGTGTCTGTGTCACTGACCCCGGGGACAGAGCACTGACCCCACTGTGTCTGTGTCACTGACCCCGGGGACAGAGCACTGACCCCACTGTGTCTGTGTCACTGACCCCGGGGACAGAGCACTGACCCCACTGTGTCTGTGTCACTGACCCCGGGGACAGAGCACTGACCCCACTGTGTCTGTGTCACTGACCCCGGGGAGAGAGCACTGACCCCACTGTGTCTGTGTCACTGACCCCGGGGACAGAGCACTGACCCCACTGTGTCTGTGTCACTGACCCCGGGGAGAGAGCACTGACCCCACTGTGTCTGTGTCACTGACCCCGGGGACAGAGCAGACTGACCTCACTGTGTCTGTGTCACTGACCCCGGGGACAGAGCACTGACCCCACTGTGTCTGTATCACTGACCCCGGGGACAGAGCACTGACCCCACTGTGTCTGTGTCACTGACCCCGGGGAGAGAGCACTGACCCCACTGTGTCTGTGTCACTGACCCCGGGGAGAGAGCAGACTGACCCCACTGTGTCTGTGTCACTGACCCCGGGGAGAGAGCAGACTGACCCCACTGTGTCTGTGTCACTGACCCCGGGGACAGAGCACTGACCCCACTGTGTCTGTGTCACTGACCCCGGGGACAGAGCACTGACCCCACTGTGTCTGTGTCACTGACCCCGGGGAGAGAGCACTGACCCCACTGTGTCTGTGTCACTGACCCCGGGAGAGAGCAGACTGACCCCACTGTGTCTGTGTCACTGACCCCGGGGAGAGAGCACTGACCCCACTGTGTCTGTGTCACTGACCCCGGGGACAGAGCAGACTGACCCCACTGTGTCTGTGTCACTGACCCCGGGGAGAGAGCACTGACCCCACTGTGTCTGTGTCACTGACCCCGGGGACAGAGCAGACTGACCTCACTGTGTCTGTGTCACTGACCCCGGGGACAGAGCACTGACCCCACTGTGTCTGTATCACTGACCCCGGGGACAGAGCACTGACCCCACTGTGTCTGTGTCACTGACCCCGGGGAGAGAGCACTGACCCCACTGTGTCTGTGTCACTGACCCCGGGGAGAGAGCAGACTGACCCCACTGTGTCTGTGTCACTGACCCCGGGGAGAGAGCAGACTGACCTCACTGTGTCTGTGTCACTGACCCCGGGGACAGAGCACTGACCTCACTGTGTCTGTGTCACTGACCCCGGGGAGAGAGCACTGACCCCACTGTGTCTGTGTCACTGACCCCGGGGAGAGAGAAGACTGACCCCACTGTGTCTGTGTCACTAACCCCGGGGAGAGAGCACTGACCCCACTGTGTCTGTGTCACTGACCCCGGGGAGAGAGCACTGACACCACTGTGTCTGTGTCACTGACCCCGGGGACAGAGCAGACTGACCCCACTGTGTCTGTGTCACTGACCCCGGGGACAGAGCAGACTGACCCCACTGTGTCTGTGTCACTGACCCCGGGGAGAGAGCACTGACCTCACTGTGTCTGTGTCACTGACCCCGGGGACAGAGCACTGACCCCACTGTGTCACTGACCCCGGGGACAGAGCAGACTGACCCCACTGTGTCTGTGTCACTGACCCCGGGGAGAGAGCACTGACCCCACTGTGTCTGTGTCACTGACCCCGGGGAGACAGCAGACTGACCCCACTGTGTCTGTGTCACTGACCCCGGGGAGAGAGCACTGACCCCACTGTGTCTGTGTCACTGACCCCGGGGACAGAGCACTGACCCCACTGTGTCTGTGTCACTGACCCCGGGGACAGAGCAGACTGACCCCACTGTGTCTGTGTCACTGACCCCGGGGAGAGAGCACTGACCCCACTGTGTCTGTGTCACTGACCCCGGGGAGAGAGCACTGACCCCACTGTGTCTGTGTCACTAACCCCGGGGAGACAGCAGACTGACCCCACTGTGTCTGTGTCACTGACCCCGGGGAGAGAGCACTGACCCCACTGTGTCTGTGTCACTGACCCCGGGGACAGAGCACTGACCCCACTGTGTCTGTGTCACTGACCCCGGGGAGAGAGCACTGACCCCACTGTGTCTGTGTTACTGACCCCGGGGAGAGAGCACTGACCCCACTGTGTCTGTGTCACTGACCCCGGGGAAAGAGCACTGACCCCACTGTGTCTGTGTCACTGACCCCGGGGACAGAGCAGACTGACCCCACTGTGTCTGTGTCACTGACCCCGGGGACAGAGCACTGACCCCACTGTGTCTGTGTCACTGACCCCGGGGACAGAGCACTGAACCCACTGTGTCTGTGTCACTGACCCCGGGGACAGAGCAGACTGACCTCACTGTGTCTGTGTCACTGACCCCGGGGAGAGAGCAGACTGACCCCACTGTGTCTGTGTCACTGACCCCGGGGAGAGAGCACTGACCCCACTGTGTCTGTGTCACTGACCCCGGGGAGAGAGCACTGACCCCACTGTGTCTGTGTCACTGACCCCGGGGAGAGAGCACTGACCCCACTGTGTCTGTGTCACTGACCCCGGGGACAGAGCAGACTGACCCCACTGTGTCTGTGTCACTGACCCCGGGGACAGAGCACTGACCCCACTGTGTCTGTGTCACTGACCCCGGGGACAGAGCACTGAACCCACTGTGTCTGTGTCACTGACCCCGGGGACAGAGCAGACTGACCTCACTGTGTCTGTGTCACTGACCCCGGGGAGAGAGCAGACTGACCCCACTGTGTCTGTGTCACTGACCCCGGGGAGAGAGCACTGTCCCCACTGTGTCTGTGTCACTGACCCCGGGGAGAGAGCAGACTGACCCCACTGTGTCTGTGTCACTGACCCCGGGGAGAGAGCACTGACCCCACTGTGTCTGTGTCACTGACCCCGGGGAGAGAGCAGACTGACCCCACTGTGTCTGTGTCACTGACCCCGGGGACAGAGCACTGACCTCACTGTGTCTGTGTCACTGACCCCGGAGAGAGAGCAGACTGACCCCACTGTGTCTGTGTCACTGACCCCGGGGACAGAGCACTGACCTCACTGTGTCTGTGTCACTGACCCCGGGGAGAGAGCAGACTGACCCCACTGTGTCTGTGTCACTGACCCCGGGGAGAGAGCACTGACCCCACTGTGTCTGTGTCACTGACCCCGGGGACAGAGCACTGACCCCACTGTGTCTGTGTCACTGACCCCGGGGACAGAGCACTGACCCCACTGTGTCTGTGTCACTGACCCCGGGGACAGAGCAGACTGACCCCACTGTGTCTGTGTCACTGACCCCGGGGAGAGAGCACTGACCCCACTGTGTCTGTGTCACTGACCCCGGGGAGAGAGCACTGACCCCACTGTGTCTGTGTCACTGACCCCGGGGAGAGAGCTCTGACCCCACTGTGTCTGTGTCACTGACCCCGGGGACAGAGCACTGACCCCACTGTGTCTGTGTCACTGACCCCGGGGAGAGAGCAGAATGACCCCACTGTGTCTGTGTCACTGACCCCGGGGTCAGAGCACTGACCTCACTGTGTCTGTGTCACTGACCCCGGGGAGAGAGCAACCTGACCCCACTGTGTCTGTGTCACTGACCCCGGGGACAGAGCACTGACCCCACTGTGTCTGTGTCACTGACCCCGGGGAGAGAGCTCTGACCCCACTGTGTCTGTGTCACTGACCCCGGGGACAGAGCACTGACACCACTGTGTCTGTGTCACTGACCCCGGGGACAGAGCAGACTGACCCCACTGTGTCTGTGTCACTGACCCCGGGGACAGAGCAGACTGACCCCACTGTGTCTGTGTCACTGACCCCGGGGAGAGAGCACTGACCTCACTGTGTCTGTGTCACTGACCCCGGGGACAGAGCAGATTGACCCCACTGTGTCTGTGTCACTGACCCCGGGGACAGAGCAGACTGACCCCACTGTGTCTGTGTCACTGACCCCGGGGACAGAGCACTGACCCCACTGTGTCTGTGTCACTGACCCCGGGGACAGAGCACTGACCCCACTGTGTCTGTGTCACTGACCCCGGGGACAGAGCACTGACCCCACTGTGTCTGTGTCACTGACCCCGGGGACAGAGCACTGACCCCACTGTGTCTGTGTCACTGACCCCGGGGAGAGAGCACTGACCCCACTGTGTCTGTGTCACTGACCCCGGGGACAGAGCACTGACCCCACTGTGTCTGTGTCACTGACCCCGGGGAGAGAGCACTGACCCCACTGTGTCTGTGTCACTGACCCCGGGGACAGAGCAGACTGACCTCACTGTGTCTGTGTCACTGACCCCGGGGACAGAGCACTGACCCCACTGTGTCTGTATCACTGACCCCGGGGACAGAGCACTGACCCCACTGTGTCTGTGTCACTGACCCCGGGGAGAGAGCACTGACCCCACTGTGTCTGTGTCACTGACCCCGGGGAGAGAGCAGACTGACCCCACTGTGTCTGTGTCACTGACCCCGGGGAGAGAGCAGACTGACCCCACTGTGTCTGTGTCACTGACCCCGGGGACAGAGCACTGACCCCACTGTGTCTGTGTCACTGACCCCGGGGACAGAGCACTGACCCCACTGTGTCTGTGTCACTGACCCCGCTAAGAGAGCACTGACCCCACTGTGTCTGTGTCACTGACCCCGGGAGAGAGCAGACTGACCCCACTGTGTCTGTGTCACTGACCCCGGGGAGAGAGCACTGACCCCACTGTGTCTGTGTCACTGACCCCGGGGACAGAGCAGACTGACCCCACTGTGTCTGTGTCACTGACCCCGGGGAGAGAGCACTGACCCCACTGTGTCTGTGTCACTGACCCCGGGGACAGAGCAGACTGACCTCACTGTGTCTGTGTCACTGACCCCGGGGACAGAGCACTGACCCCACTGTGTCTGTATCACTGACCCCGGGGACAGAGCACTGACCCCACTGTGTCTGTGTCACTGACCCCGGGGAGAGAGCACTGACCCCACTGTGTCTGTGTCACTGACCCCGGGGAGAGAGCAGACTGACCCCACTGTGTCTGTGTCACTGACCCCGGGGAGAGAGCAGACTGACCTCACTGTGTCTGTGTCACTGACCCCGGGGACAGAGCACTGACCTCACTGTGTCTGTGTCACTGACCCCGGGGAGAGAGCACTGACCCCACTGTGTCTGTGTCACTGACCCCGGGGAGAGAGAAGACTGACCCCACTGTGTCTGTGTCACTAACCCCGGGGAGAGAGCACTGACCCCACTGTGTCTGTGTCACTGACCCCGGGGACAGAGCAGACTGACCTCACTGTGTCTGTGTCACTGACCCCGGGGACAGAGCACTGACCCCACTGTGTCTGTGTCACTGACCCCGGGGAGAGAGCACTGACCCCACTGTGTCTGTGTCACTGACCCCGGGGACAGAGCACTGTCCCCACTGTGTCTGTGTCACTGACCCCGGGGACAGAGCAGACTGACCCCACTGTGTCTGTGTCACTGACCCCGGGGAGAGAGCAGACTGACCCCACTGTGTCTGTGTCACTGACCCCGGGGAGAGAGCAGACTGACCCCACTGTGTCTGTGTCACTGACCCCGGGGAGAGAGCACTGACCCCACTGTGTCTGTGTCACTGACCCCGGGTAGAGAGCACTGACCCCACTGTGTCTGTGTCACTGACCCCGGGAGAGAGCAGACTGTCCCCACTGTGTCTGTGTCACTGACCCCGGGGACAGAGCAGACTGACCCCACTGTGTCTGTGTCACTGACCCCGGGGAGAGAGCACTGACCCCACTGTGTCTGTGTCACTGACCCCGGGGAGAGAGCACTGACCCCACTGTGTCTGTGTCACTGACCCCGGGTAGAGAGCACTGACCCCACTGTGTCTGTGTCACTGACCCCGGGAGAGAGCAGACTGACCCCACTGTGTCTGTGTCACTGACCCCGGGGAGAGAGCACTGACCCCACTGTGTCTGTGTCACTGACCCCGGGGATAGAGCAGCCTGACCCCACTGTGTCTGTGTCACTGACCCCGGGGAGAGAGCACTGACCCCACTGTGTCTGTGTCACTGACCCTGGGGACAGAGCACTGACCCCACTGTGTCTGTGTCACTGACCCCGGGGAGAGAGCAGACTGACCCCACTGTGTCTGTGTCACTGACCCCGGGAGAGAGCAGACTGACCCAACTGTGTCTGTGTCACTGACCCCGGGGAGAGAGCACTGACCCCACTGTGTCTGTGTCACTGACCCCGGGGAGAGAGCACTGACCCCACTGTGTCTGTGTCACTGACCCCGGGAGAGAGCAGACTGACCCCACTGTGTCTGTGTCACTGACCCCGGGGAGAGAGCACTGACCCCACTGTGTCTGTGTCACTGACCCCGGGAGAGAGCAGACTGACCCCACTGTGTCTGTGTCACTGACCCCGGGGAGAGAGCACTGACCCCACTGTGTCTGTCACTGACCCCGGGGAGAGAGCAGACTGACCCCACTGTGTCTGTGTCACTGACCCCGGGGACAGAGCACTGACCTCACTGTGTCTGTGTCACTGACCCCGGGGAGAGAGCACTGACCCCACTGTGTCTGTGTCACTGACCCCGGGGACAGAGCAGACTGACCCCACTGTGTCTGTGTCACTGACCCCGGGGACAGAGCAGACTGACCCCACTGTGTCTGTGTCACTGACCCCGGGGAGAGAGGACTGACCCCACTGTGTCTGTGTCACTGACCCCGGGGACAGAGCACTGACCCCACTGTGTCTGTGTAACTGACCCCGGGGACAGAGCAGACTGACCCCACTGTGTCTGTGTCACTGACCCCGGGGAGAGAGCACTGACCCCACTGTGTCTGTGTCACTGACCCCGGGGAGAGAGCAGACTGACCCCACTGTGTCTGTGTCACTGACCCCGGGGAGAGAGCACTGACCCCACTGTGTCTGTGTCACTGACCCCGGGGAGAGAGCACTGACCCCACTGTGTCTGTGTCACTGACCCCGGGGACAGAGCACTGACCCCACTGTGTCTGTGTCACTGACCCCGGGGACAGAGCACTGACCCCACTGTGTCTGTGTCACTGACCCTGGGGACAGAGCAGACTGACCCCACTGTGTCTGTGTCACTGACCCCGGGGAGAGAGCACTGACCCCACTGTGTCTGTGTCACTGACCCCGGGGACAGAGCACTGACCCCACTGTGTCTGTGTCACTGACCCCGGGGAGAGAGCACTGACCCCACTGTGTCTGTGTCACTGACCCCGGGGAGAGAGCACTGACCCCACTGTGTCTGTGTCACTGACCCCGGGGACAGAGCAGACTGACCCCACTGTGTCTGTGTCACTGACCCCGGGGAGAGAGCACTGACCCCACTGTGTCTGTGTCACTGACCCCGGGAGAGAGCACTGACCCCACTGTGTCTGTGTCACTGACCCCGGGGACAGAGCAGACTGACCCCACTGTGTCTGTGTCACTGACCCCGGGGACAGAGCACTGACCCCACTGTGTCTGTGTCACTGACCCCGGGGAGAGAGCACTGACCCCACTGTGTCTGTGTCACTGACCCCGGGAGAGAGCACTGACCCCACTGTGTCTGTGTCACTGACCCCGGGGAGAGAGCAGACTGACCCCACTGTGTCTGTGTCACTGACCCCGGGGACAGAGCACTGACCCCACTGTGTCTGTGTCACTGACCCCGGGGAGAGAACACTGACCCCACTGTGTCTGTGTCACTGACCCCGGGGAGCGAGCACTGACCCCACTGTATCTGTGTCACTGACCCCGGGGAGAGAGCACTGACCCCACTGTGTCTGTGTCACTGACCCCGGGGACAGAGCAGTCTGACCCCACTGTGTCTGTGTCACTGACCCCGGGGACAGAGCACTGACCCCACTGTGTCTGTATCACTGACCCCGGGGAGAGAGCACTGACCCCACTGTGTCTGTGTCACTGACCCCGGGGAGAGAGCACTGACCCCACTGTGTCTGTGTCACTGACCCCGGGGAGAGAGCACTGACCCCACTGTGTCTGTGTCACTGACCCCGGGGACAGAGCAGACTGACCCCACTGTGTCTGTGTCACTGACCCCGGGGGGAGAGCAGACAGACCCCACTGTGTCTGTGTCACTGACCCCGGGGAGAGAGCACTGACCCCACTGTGTCTGTGTCACTGACCCCGGGGACAGAGCACTGACCCCACTGTGTCTGTGTCACTGACCCCGGGGAGAGAGCACTGACCCCACTGTGTCTGTGTCACTGACCCCGGGGAGAGAGCAGACTGACCCCACTGTGTCTGTGTCACTGACCCCGGGGAGAGAGCAGACTGACCCCACTGTGTCTGTGTCACTGACCCCGGGGAGAGAGCACTGACCCCACTGTGTCTGTGTCACTGACCCCGGGGAGAGAGCACTGACCCCACTGTGTCTGTGTCACTGACCCCGGGGAGAGATCACTGACACCACTGTGTCTGTGTCACTGACCCCGGGGACAGAGCAGACTGACCCCACTGTGTCTGTGTCACTGACCTCGGGGAGAGAGCACTGACCCCACTGTGTCTGTGTCACTGACCCCGGGGATAGAGCAGACTGACCCCACTGTGTCTGTGTCACTGACCCCGGGGAGAGAGCAGACTGACCCCACTGTGTCTGTGTCAATGACCCCGGGGACAGAGCACTGACCCCACTGTGTCTGTGTCATTGACCCCGGGGAGAGAGCACTGACCCCACTGTGTCTGTGTCACTGACCCCGGGGAGAGAGCAGACTGACCCCACTGTGTCTGTGTCACTGACCCCGGGGTCAGAGCACTGACCCCACTGTGTCTGTGTCACTGACCCCGGGGAGAGAGCACTGACCCCACTGTGTCTGTGTCACTGACCCCGGGGAGAGAGCACTGACCCCACTGTGTCTGTGTCACTGACCCCGGGGAGAGAGCACTGACCCCACTGTGTCTGTGTCACTGACCCCGGGGACAGAGCAGACTGACCCCACTGTGTCTGTGTCACTGACCCCGGGGAGAGAGCACTGACCCCACTGTGTCTGTGTCACTGACCCCGGGGAGAGAGCAGACTGACCCCACTGTGTCTGTGTCACTGACCCCGGGGAGAGAGCACTGACCCCACTGTGTCTGTGTCACTGACCCCGGGGAGAGAGCAGACTGACCCCACTGTGTCTGTGTCACTGACCCCGGGGAGAGAGCACTGACCCCACTGTGTCTGTGTCACTGACCCCGGGGAGAGAGCACTGACCCCACTGTGTCTGTGTCACTGACCCCGGGGAGAGAGCACTGACCCCATTGTGTCTGTGTCACTGACCCCGGGGAGAGAGCACTGACCCCACTGTGTCTGTGTCACTGACCCCGGGGAGAGTGCTCTGACCCCACTGTGTCTGTGTCACTGACCCCGGGGAGAGAGCACTGACCCCACTGTGTCTGTGTCACTGACCCCGGGGAGAGAGCACTGACCCCATTGTGTCTGTGTCACTGACCCCGGGGAGAGAGCACTGACCCCACTGTGTCTGTGTCACTGACCCCGGGGAGAGTGCTCTGACCCCACTGTGTCTGTGTCACTGACCCCGGACACAGTGCAGACTGACCCCACTGTGTCTGTGTCACTGACCCCGGGGACAGAGCAGACTGACCCCACTGTGTCTGTGTCACTGACCCCGGGGAGAGAGCACTGACCCCACTGTGTCTGTGTCACTGACCCCGGGGAGAGAGCACTGACCCCACTGTGTCAGTGTCACTGACCCCGGGGAGAGAGCACTGACCCCACTCTGTCTGTGTCACTGACCCCGGGGAGAGAGCAGACTGACCCCACTGTGTCTGTGTCACTGACCCTGGGGAGAGAGCACTGACCCCACTGTGTCTGTGTCACTGACCCCGGGGAGAGAGCACTGACCCCACTGTGTCTGTGTCACTGACCCCGGGGAGAGAGCAGACTGACCCCACTGTGTCTGTGTCACTGACCCTGGGGAGACAGCAGACTGACCCCACTGTGTCTGTGTCACTGACCCCGGGTAGAGAGCACTGACCCCACTGTGTCTGTGTCACTGACCCCGGGAGAGAGCAGACTGACCCCACTGTGTCTGTGTCACTGACCCCGGGGAGAGAGCACTGACCCCACTGTGTCTGTGTCACTGACCCCGGGGAGAGAGCAGCCTGACCCCACTGTGTCTGTGTCACTGACCCCGGGGAGAGAGCACTAACCCCACTGTGTCTGTGTCACTGACCCTGGGGACAGAGCACTGACCCCACTGTGTCTGTGTCACTGACCCCGGGGAGAGAGCAGACTGACCCCACTGTGTCTGTGTCACTGACCCCGGGAGAGAGCAGACTGACCCAACTGTGTCTGTGTCACTGACCCCGGGGAGAGAGCACTGACGCCACTGTGTCTGTCTCACTGACCCCGGGGAGAGAGCACTGACCCCACTGTGTCTGTGTCACTGACCCCGGGGAGAGAGCACTGACCCCACTGTGTCTGTGTCACTGACCCCGGGAGAGAGCAGACTGACCCCACTGTGTCTGTGTCACTGACCCCGGGGAGAGAGCACTGACCCCACTGTGTCTGTGTCACTGACCCCGGGAGAGAGCAGACTGACCCCACTGTGTCTGTGTCACTGACCCCGGGGAGAGAGCACTGACCCCACTGTGTCTGTGTCACTGACCCCGGGGAGAGAGCAGACTGACCCCACTGTGTCTGTGTCACTGACCCCGGGGACAGAGCACTGACCTCACTGTGTCTGTGTCACTGACCCCGGGGAGAGAGCACTGACCCCACTGTGTCTGTGTCACTGACCCCGGGGACAGAGCAGACTGACCCCACTGTGTCTGTGTCACTGACCCCGGGGGCAGAGCAGACTGACCCCACTGTGTCTGTGTCACTGACCCCGGGGAGAGAGGTCTGACCCCACTGTGTCTGTGTCACTGACCCCGGGGACAGAGCACTGACCCCACTGTGTCTGTGTAACTGACCCCGGGGACAGAGCAGACTGACCCCACTGTGTCTGTGTCACTGACCCCGGGGAGAGAGCAGACTGACCCCACTGTGTCTGTGTCACTGACCCCGGGGACAGAGCACTGACCCCACTGTGTCTGTGTCACTGACCCCGGGGACAGAGCAGACTGACCCCACTGTGTCTGTGTCACTGACCCCGGGGAGAGAGCACTGACCCCACTGTGTCTGTGTCACTGACCCCGGGGAGAGAGCAGACTGACCCCACTGTGTCTGTGTCACTGACCCCGGGGAGAGAGCACTGACCCCACTGTGACTGTGTCACTGACCCCGGGGAGAGAGCACTGACCCCACTGTGTCTGTGTCACTGACCCCGGGGACAGAGCACTGACCCCACTGTGTCTGTGTCACTGACCCCGGGGACAGAGCACTGACCCCACTGTGTCTGTGTCACTGACCCTGGGGACAGAGCAGACTGACCCCACTGTGTCTGTGTCACTGACCCCGGGGAGAGAGCACTGACCCCACTGTGTCTGTGTCACTGACCCCGGGGACAGAGCACTGACCCCACTGTGTCTGTGTCACTGACCCCGGGGAGAGAGCACTGACCCCACTGTGCCTGTGTCACTGACCCCGGGGAGAGAGCACTGACCCCACTGTGTCTGTGTCACTGACCCCGGGGACAGAGCAGACTGACCCCACTGTGTCTGTGTCACTGACCCCGGGGAGAGAGCACTGACCCCAATGTGTCTGTGTCACTGACCCCGGGAGAGAGCACTGACCCCACTGTGTCTGTGTCACTGACCCCGGGGACAGAGCAGACTGACCCCACTGTGTCTGTGTCACTGACCCCGGGGACAGAGCACTGACCCCACTGTGTCTGTGTCACTGACCCCGGGGACAGAGCACTGACCCCACTGTGTCTGTGTCACTGACCCCGGGAGAGAGCACTGACCCCACTGTGTCTGTGTCACTGACCCCGGGGAGAGAGCAGACTGACCCCACTGTGTCTGTGTCACTGACCCCGGGGACAGAGCACTGACCCCACTGTGTCTGTGTCACTGACCCCGGGGAAAGAACACTGACCCCACTGTGTCTGTGTCACGGACCCCGGGGAGCGAGCACTGACCCCACTGTGTCTGTGTCACTGACCCCGGGGAGAGAGCACTGACCCCACTGTGTCTGTGTCACTGACCCCGGGGACAGAGCAGTCTGACCCCACTGTGTCTGTGTCACTGACCCCGGGGACAGAGCACTGACCCCACTGTGTCTGTATCACTGACCCCGGGGAGAGAGCACTGACCCCACTGTGTCTGTGTCACTGACCCCGGGGAGAGAGCACTGACCCCACTGTGTCTGTGTCACTGACCCCGGGGAGAGAGCACTGACCCCACTGTGTCTGTGTCACTGACCCCGGGGACAGAGCAGACTGACCCCACTGTGTCTGTGTCACTGACCCCGGGGGGAGAGCAGACAGACCCCACTGTGTCTGTGTCACTGACCCCGGGGAGAGAGCACTGACCCCACTGTGTCTGTGTCACTGACCCCGGGGACAGAGCACTGACCCCACTGTGTCTGTGTCACTGACCCCGGGGAGAGAGCACTGACCCCACTGTGTCTGTGTCACTGACCCCGGGGAGAGAGCAGACTGACCCCACTGTGTCTGTGTCACTGACCCCGGGGAGAGAGCAGACTGACCCCACTGTGTCTGTGTCACTGACCCCGGGGAGAGAGCACTGACCCCACTGTGTCTGTGTCACTGACCCCGGGGAGAGAGCACTGACCCCACTGTGTCTGTGTCACTGACCCCGGGGAGAGAGCACTGACACCACTGTGTCTGTGTCACTGACCCCGGGGACAGAGCAGACTGACCCCACTGTGTCTGTGTCACTGACCTCGGGGAGAGAGCACTGACCCCACTGTGTCTGTGTCACTGACCCCGGGGACAGAGCAGACTGACCCCACTGTGTCTGTGTCACTGACCCCGGGGAGAGAGCAGACTGACCCCACTGTGTCTGTGTCAATGACCCCGGGGACAGAGCACTGACCCCACTGTGTCTGTGTCACTGACCCCGGGGAGAGAGCACTGACCCCACTGTGTCTGTGTCACTGACCCCGGGGAGAGAGCAGACTGACCCCACTGTGTCTGTGTCACTGACCCCGGGGTCAGAGCACTGACCCCACTGTGTCTGTGTCACTGACCCCGGGGAGAGAGCACTGACCCCACTGTGTCTGTGTCACTGACCCCGGGGAGAGAGCACTGACCCCACTGTGTCTGTGTCACTGACCCCGGGGAGAGAGCACTGACCCCACTGTGTCTGTGTCACTGACCCCGGGGACAGAGCAGACTGACCCCACTGTGTCTGTGTCACTGACCCCGGGGAGAGAGCACTGACCCCACTGTGTCTGTGTCACTGACCCCGGGGAGAGAGCAGACTGACCCCACTGTGTCTGTGTCACTGACCCCGGGGAGAGAGCACTGACCCCACTGTGTCTGTGTCACTGACCCCGGGGAGAGAGCAGACTGACCCCACTGTGTCTGTGTCACTGACCCCGGGGAGAGAGCACTGACCCCACTGTGTCTGTGTCACTGACCCCGGGGAGAGAGCACTGACCCCACTGTGTCTGTGTCACTGACCCCGGGGAGAGAGCACTGACCCCATTGTGTCTGTGTCACTGACCCCGGGGAGAGAGCACTGACCCCACTGTGTCTGTGTCACTGACCCCGGGGAGAGTGCTCTGACCCCACTGTGTCTGTGTCACTGACCCCGGGGAGAGAGCACTGACCCCACTGTGTCTGTGTCACTGACCCCGGGGAGAGAGCACTGACCCCATTGTGTCTGTGTCACTGACCCCGGGGAGAGTGCTCTGACCCCACTGTGTCTGTGTCACTGACCCCGGACACAGTGCAGACTGACCCCACTGTGTCTGTGTCACTGACCCCGGGGACAGAGCAGACTGACCCCACTGTGTCTGTGTCACTGACCCCGGGGAGAGAGCACTGACCCCACTGTGTCTGTGTCACTGACCCCGGGGAGAGAGCACTGACCCCACTGTGTCAGTGTCACTGACCCCGGGGAGAGAGCACTGACCCCACTCTGTCTGTGTCACTGACCCCGGGGAGAGAGCAGACTGACCCCACTGTGTCTGTGTCACTGACCCTGGGGAGAGAGCACTGACCCCACTGTGTCTGTGTCACTGACCCCGGGGAGAGAGCACTGACCCCACTGTGTCTGTGTCACTGACCCCGGGGAGAGAGCAGACTGACCCCACTGTGTCTGTGTCACTGACCCCGGGGAGACAGCAGACTGACCCCACTGTGTCTGTGTCACTGACCCCGGGGAGAGTGCACTGACCCCACTGTGTCTGTGTCACTGACCCCGGGGACAGAGCAGACTGACCCCACTGTGTCTGTGTCACTGACCCCGGGGAGAGTGCACTGACCCCACTGTGTCTGTGTCACTGACCCCGGGGACAGAGCAGACTGACCCCACTGTGTCTGTGTCACTGACCCCGGGGAGAGAGCACTGACCCCACTGTGTCTGTGTCACTGACCCCGGGGAGAAAGCAATGACCCCACTGTGTCTGTGTCACTGATCCCAGGGACAGAGCAGACTGACCCCACTGTGTCTGTGTCCCTGACCCCGGGGACAGAGCAGACTGACCCCACTGTGTCTGTGTCACTGACCCCGGGGACAGAGCAACCTGACCCCACTGTGTCTGTGTCACTGACCCCGGGGAGAGAGCACTGACCCCACTGTGTCTGTGTCACTGATCCCGGGGACAGTAGAGAATTTGGTCTGTATTGGAGAATTGTGCGAATGTATATCGATGGGAATATCAAACAGGATTTCCATTAAATTGTGGAATTTCTTCAATTCTTCTCATTGTTTAATAAAATTAACAATTACAGCAAGTGGATATTTGACCACAATTTGCAACTGCTGTCTGAACTTAGCCTGGGTCACCGCATAAATGCAAGTGTTTGTGCAACAACTCAAGATCTGGAGCATGTAACCGAGTTCTGGTACAAAGAATGGAAACTCTACAGATCTAAACCCCATGTACCAAATTCGCAGCCATAACATAGACACTGTGAACACCGACCATAACAGAATGAAATTGCCTGAGATAACAAACAGTAAAATGATGGATTTCCTCCGACTCTCCATCTCTGGGTCTCTGGGACACTCCCCACTGCTGTGAGCTCGGAGTCTCCTGCGGGCTCTGCTACTCACTAAAATGTGTCTGACGGTGAAAGCATTGAGCAGCAGAATCAAGACAAATGGGATTCCTGGCGTTAAAATGTGATGAACAAATTCGATTGCTCCCCAGACGCGTGAATACAGAACACCAATTCTTGTCCAACAAAACCAGGGGGAATTTGCCATCTGATATTTACTGGTGAACATAAAATACCAGAAAGTGTTCTTTAAACAGCTCAGCACTGACACTGTTCCAATAACCAAAACTGCATTTGTGGCAACGCAATATTTAACTTTCAGCTTCTGACAAGAAATGGCCACAAATCGATCAAAGGTGAACATGACGGTGAACCAGACTGAACAGTCTGTTGCTGCACAAACAAGGACCAGGTGGATATTACAAATGCGGACCTGCCTCAGGAAAAGAAACTGTTCCACATAACGGATCGGAATCTGCCTCAATATCAGGTCCAAGATCACGATCAGCAGATCTCCCACTGCCATGGCCACCAGGTAACGGGAAACACATTTGGAGAGGCCACACTTCCCTTGGGACAAGATCATAATTGTTACAAAGTTAACTGCGAGAAAGGAAATAAGAAGGAAGTAATATATCAGGCTGGAAGAAAAGTCATCAATTTTTCTGAATATATCTTGAAAATTGCCAATGTGTCACTTTATCCAAATGTTTTAAAATAAATCTGGTTGTGTTCGTGTATCAGCTGCTAACAGGAATACCATTGGATGAAAACAACATATCCACAAGTTGCAGTTTGTTCTGAATTAACACATGAAGAATAGCAATTTATATCAGACCGCATAAAGATCACCGCAAAACGGACATTTCCTGGGATGTTCAATAAAACAATCTGAATGTTGCAGTGAATCAGAAAGTCCAGAAAGAGTTAACCTTCAGTTGGGGAAACTGGAACTGAGCTCAATGACGTCAGCCCTGGTTCCTGCTCCTGATCATTACCCAGTGACCCTGGGTTAGTGTGGGGGGAGGGAATGGGCTCAGGGTGTTGTTCCTGATCATTACCCAGTGACCGTGGGTTAATGTGGGGTGCGTGGGGCTGAATGGGCTCAGGGTGTTGTTCCTGATCATTACCCAGTGACCCTGGGTTAGTGTGGGGTGGGTGGGGGGTGGGGGGTGGGGCTGAATGGGCTCAGGGTGTTGTTCCTGATCATTACCCAATGACACTGGGTTAGTGTGGGGTGGGTGGGTGGGGGGGGGGGCTGAATGGGCTCAGGGTGTTGTTCCTGATCATTACCCAATGACCCTGGGTTAGTGTGGGGTGGGTGGGGGGGAATGGGCTCAGGGTGTTGTTCCTGATCATTACCCAATGACCCTGGGTTAGTGTGGGGTGGGTAGGGGGGAGGGAATGGGCTCAGGGTGTTGTTCCTGATCATTACACAATGACCCTGGGTTAGTGTGGGGTGGGTGGGGGGGGGGGGGCTGAATGGGCTCAGGGTGTTGTTCCTGATCATTACCCAATGACCCTGGGTTAGTTTGGGGGGAGATTGAGTATAACCCACTCCTGATTTGTGATCAGAGATTCTGACGAATGAAGGGATGTGTGTCCAGGGTCAATCTCTGGGTCCTTGCTGATTTGTTCCTCTACAAAATGCCTGGGTGGAGTTCTGATTCAGCTGAGTTGTCACATGTGCCGCAAAATGAACCAGTTTTAAATGCAGGGAGGAATAGGGAGGGGAGAGCAAGGGAAGGTCTGTGATAGTGAGGAAGGCAGGAGAGAATGTCAGGATCCAATGCTGATTGGCTGAGAGATTCCCTCGCTGTGAAAGCAAAAACAACTTTCAATTATTACAAAACATTGATTGGAATTAATCACAAAAATATTCAAAGAAACAGGCAGCTTCCTGACGTGAAAAACCACAGACATTATAATCAGGGCAGAAAGAAACACACTGAGGTGAAACAGGAGATGTTGGAAAATGAACTGGATGCAGGAGCTGGATTCAGAGTCATTCAGAATCTGTGCTATATCTGTGTGTGTGTGTGAAGCTCAGTAGAAATATCGATACCTAACAGAATCTGTGATATATCTGGGTGTGTGTGTAAAGCTCAGTATTAATATCGATATCTAACAGAATCTGTGATATATCTGGGTGTGTGTGTGAAGCTCAGTATAAATGTCGATATCGAACAGAATCTGTGATATATCTGGGTGTGTGTGTGAAGCTCAGTATGAATATCGATATCTAACAGAATCTGTGATATATCTGGGTGTGTGTGTAAAGCTCAGTATAAATGTCGATATCTAACAGAATCTGTGATATATCTGGGTGTGTGTGTGAAGCTCAGTATGAATATAGATATCTAACAGAATCTGTGATATATCTGGGTGTGTGTGTAAAGCTCAGTATAAATATTGATATCTAACAGAATCTGTGATATATCTGGATGTGTGTGTGAAGCTCAGTATAAATATCGATATCTAACAGAATCTGTGATATATCTGGGTGTGTGTGTAAAGCTCAGTATAAATATTGATATCTAACAGAATCTGTGATATATCTGGGTGTGTGTGTAAAGCTCAGTATAAATATCGATATCTAACAGAATCTGTGATATATCTGGGTGTGTGTGTGAAGCTCAGTATAAATATCGATATCTAACAGAATCTGTGATATATCTGTGTGTGTGTGTAAAGCTCAGTATAAATATCGATATCTAACAGAATCTGTGATATATCTGGGTGTGTGTGTGAAGCTCAGTATAAATATCGACATCTAACAGAATCTGTGATATATCTGCGTCAGTGTGTAAAGCTCAGTATAAATATCGATATCTAACAGAACCTGTGATATATCTGGGTGTGTTTGTAAAGCTCAGTATAAATATCGATATCTAACAGAATCTGTGATATATCTGGGTGTGTTTGTAAAGCTCAGTATAAATATCGATATCTAACAGAATCTGTGATATATCTGCGTCAGTGTGTAAAGCTCAGTATAAATATCGATATCTAACAGAATCTGTGTTATATCTGGGTGTGTGTGTAAAGCTCAGTATAAATATCGATATCTAACAGAATCTGTGATATATCTGGGTGTGTTTGTGAAGCTCAGTATAAATATCGATATGTAACAGAATCTGTGATATATCTGGGTGTGTGTGTAAAGCTCAGTGTGAATATCGATATCGAACAGAATCTGTGATATATCTGGGTGTGTGTGTAAAGCTCAGTATGAATATCGATATCTAACAGAATCTGTGATATATCTGGGTGTGTGTGTAAAGCTCAGTATAAATATTGATATCTAACAGAAACTGTGATATATCTGGGTGTGTGTGTAAAGCTCAGTATAAATATCGATATCTAACAGAATCTGTGATATATTTGGGTGTGTGTGTGAAGCTCAGTATAAATATCGATCTCTAACAGAATCTGTGATATATCTGGGTGTGTGTGTAAAGCTCAGTATGAATTTCGATATCTAACAGAATCTGTGATATATCTGGGTGTGTGTGTAAAGCTCAGTATAAATATCGATATCTAACATAATCTTTGATATATCTGGGTGTGTGTGTAAAGCTCAGTATGAATATCGATATCTAACAGAATCTGTGATATATCTGGGTGTGTGTGTAAAGCTCAGTATAAATATCGATATCTAACAGAATCTGTGATATATCTGGGTGTGTGTGTGAAGCTCAGTATAAATATCGATATGTAACAGAATCTGTGATATATCTGGGTGTGTGTGTAAAGCTCAGTATAAATATCGATACCTAACAGAATCTGTGATATATCTGGGTGTGTGTGTGAAGCTCAGTATAAATGTCGATATCGAACAGAATCTGTGATATATCTGGGTGTGTGTGTGAAGCTCAGTATGAATATAGATATCTAACAGAATCTGTGATATATCTGGGTGTGTGTGTGAAGCTCAGTATAAATATCGATATCTAACAGAATCTGTGATATATCTGGGTGTGTGTGTAAAGCTCAGTATGAATTTCGATATCTAACAGAATCTGTGATATATCTGGGTGTGTGTGTAAAGCTCAGTATAAATATCGATATCTAACATAATCTTTGATATATCTGGGTGTGTGTGTAAAGCTCAGTATGAATATCGATATCTAACAGAATCTGTGATATATCTGGGTGTGTGTGTGAAGCTCAGTATGAATATAGATATCTAACAGAATCTGTGATATATCTGGGTGTGTGTGTGAAGCTCAGTATAAATATCGATATCTAACAGAATCTGTGATATATCTGGGTGTGTGTGTAAAGCTCAGTATGAATATCGATATCTAACAGAATCTGTGATATATCTGGGTGTGTGTGTGAAGCTCAGTATAAATATCGATATCTAACAGAATCTGTGATATATCTGGGTGTGTGTGTGTAAAGCTCAGTATAAATATCGATATCTAACAGAATCTGTGATATATCTGGGTGTGTGTGTAAAGCTCAGTATTAATATCGATATCTAAAAGAATCTGTGATATATCTGGGTGTGTGTAAAGCTCAGTATGAATATCGATATCTAACAGAATCTGTGATATATCTGGGTGTGTGTGTAAAGCTCAGTATAAATATTGATATCTAACAGAATCTGTGATATATCTGGGTGTGTGTGTAAAGCTCAGTATAAATATCGATATCTAACAGAATCTGTGATATATCTGGGTGTGTGTGTAAAGCTCAGTATAAATATCGATATCTAACAGAATCTGTGATATATCTGGGTGTGTTTGTGAAGCTCAGTATCAATATCGATATGTAACAGAATCTGTGATATATCTGGGTGTGTGTGTAAAGCTCAGTATAAATATCGATATCTAACAGAATCTGTGATATATCTGGGTGTGTGTGTAAAGCTCAGTATGAATATCGATATCTAACAGAATCTGTGATATACTGGGTGTGTTTGTAAAGCTCAGTATGAATATCGATATCTAACAGAATCTGTGATATATCTGGGTGTGTGTGTAAAGCTCAGTATGAATATCGATATCTAACAGAATCTGTGATATACTGGGTGTGTGTGTAAAGCTCAGTATAAATATTGATATCTAACAGAATCTGTGATATATCTGGGTGTGTGTGTAAAGCTCAGTATAAATATCGATATCTAACAGAATCTGTGATATATCTGGGTGTGTGTGTGAAGCTCAGTATAAATATCGATATCTAACAGAATCTGTGATATATCTGCGTCAGTGTGTAAAGCTCAGTATAAATATCGATATCTAACAGAACCTGTGATATATCTGGGTGTGTTTGTAAAGCTCAGTATAAATATCGATATCTAACAGAATCTGTGATATATCTGGGTGTGTGTGTAAAGCTCAGTATAAATATTGATATCTAACAGAATCTGTGATATATCTGGGTGTGTGTGTAAAGCTCAGTATAAATATCGATATCTAACAGAATCTGTGATATATCTGGGTGTGTGTGTAAAGCTCAGTATAAATATCGATATCTAACAGAATCTGTGATATATCTGGGTGTGTTTGTGAAGCTCAGTATAAATATCGATATGTAACAGAATCTGTGATATATCTGGGTGTGTGTGTAAAGCTCAGTGTGAATATCGATATCGAACAGAATCTGTGATATATCTGGGTGTGTGTGTAAAGCTCAGTATGAATATCGATATCTAACAGAATCTGTGATATATCTGGGTGTGTGTGTAAAGCTCAGTATAAATATTGATATCTAACAGAAACTGTGATATATCTGGGTGTGTGTGTAAAGCTCAGTATAAATATCGATATCTAACAGAATCTGTGATATATCTGGGTGTGTGTGTGAAGCTCAGTATAAATATCGATATCTAATAGAATCTGTGATATATCTGGGTGTGTGTGCAAAGCTCAGTATAAATATCGATATCTAACAGAATCTGTGATATATCTGGGTGTGTTTGTAAAGCTCAGTATAAATATCGATATCTAACAGAATCTGTGATATATCTGGGTGTGTGTGTAAAGCTCAGTATGAATTTCGATATCTAACAGAATCTGTGATATATCTGGGTGTGTGTGTAAAGCTCAGTATAAATATTGATATCTAACAGAATCTGTGATATATCTGGGTGTGTGTGTAAAGCTCAGTATAAATATCGATATCTAACAGAATCTGTGATATATCTGGGTGTGTGTGTGAAGCTCAGTATAAATATCGATATCTAACAGAATCTGTGATATATCTGCGTCAGTGTGTAAAGCTCAGTATAAATATCGATATCTAACAGAACCTGTGATATATCTGGGTGTGTTTGTAAAGCTCAGTATAAATATCGATATCTAACAGAATCTGTGATATATCTGGGTGTGTGTGTAAAGCTCAGTATAAATATTGATATCTAACAGAATCTGTGATATATCTGGGTGTGTGTGTAAAGCTCAGTATAAATATCGATATCTAACAGAATCTGTGATATATCTGGGTGTGTGTGTAAAGCTCAGTATAAATATCGATATCTAACAGAATCTGTGATATATCTGGGTGTGTTTGTGAAGCTCAGTATAAATATCGATATGTAACAGAATCTGTGATATATCTGGGTGTGTGTGTAAAGCTCAGTGTGAATATCGATATCGAACAGAATCTGTGATATATCTGGGTGTGTGTGTAAAGCTCAGTATGAATATCGATATCTAACAGAATCTGTGATATATCTGGGTGTGTGTGTAAAGCTCAGTATAAATATTGATATCTAACAGAAACTGTGATATATCTGGGTGTGTGTGTAAAGCTCAGTATAAATATCGATATCTAACAGAATCTGTGATATATCTGGGTGTGTGTGTGAAGCTCAGTATAAATATCGATATCTAATAGAATCTGTGATATATCTGGGTGTGTGTGCAAAGCTCAGTATAAATATCGATATCTAACAGAATCTGTGATATATCTGGGTGTGTTTGTAAAGCTCAGTATAAATATCGATATCTAACAGAATCTGTGATATATCTGGGTGTGTGTGTAAAGCTCAGTATGAATTTCGATATCTAACAGAATCTGTGATATATCTGGGTGTGTGTGTAAAGCTCAGTATAAATATCGATATCTATCAGAATCTGTGATATATCTGGGTGTGTGTGTGAAGCTCAGTATAAATATTGATATCTAACCGAATCTGTGATATATCTGGGTGTGTGTGTAAAGCTCAGTATAAATATCGATATCTAACAGAATCTGTGATATATCTGGGTGTGTTTGTAAAGCTCAGTATAAATATCGATATCTAACAGAATCTGTGATATATCTGGGTGTGTGTGTAAAGCTCAGTATGAATATCGATATCTAACAGAATCTGTGATATATCTGGGTGTGTGTTTGTAAAGCTCAGTATAAATATCGATATCTAACAGAATCTGTGATATATCTGGGTGTGTGTGTAAAGCTCAGTATAAATATCGATATCTAACAGAATCTGTGATATATCTGGGTGTGTGTGTAAAGCTCAGTATGAATATCGATATCTAACAGAATCTGTGATATATCTGGGTGTGTGTTTGTAAAGCTCAGTATAAATATCGATATCTAACAGAATCTGTGATATATCTGGGTGTGTGTGTAAAGCTCAGTATAAATATCGATATCTAACAGAATCTGTGATATATCTGGGTGTGTGTGTAAAGCTCAGTATAAATATCGATATCTAACAGAATCTGTGATATATCTGGGTGTGTGTGTGAAGCTCAGTATAAATATCGATATCTAACAGAATCTGTGATATATCTGGGTGTGTGTGTAAAGCTCAGTATGAATATCGATATCTAACAGAATCTGTGATATATCTGGGTGTGTGTGTAATGCTCAGTATAAATATCGATATCTAACAGAATCTGTGATATATCTGGGTGTGTTTGTAAAGCTCAGTATAAATATCGATATCGAACAGAATCTGTGATATATCTGGGCGTGTGTGTGAAGCTCAGTATAAATATCGATATGTAACAGAATCTGTGCAATATCTGTGTGTGTGTGTAAAGCTCAGTATAAATATCGATATCTAACAGAATCTGTGATATGTCTGGGTGTGTGTGTAAAGCTCAGTATCAATATCGATATGTAACAGAATCTGTGATATATCTGGGTGTGTTTGTGAAGCTCAGTATAAATATCGATATGTAACATAATCTGTGATATATCTGGGTGTGTTTGTAAAGCTCAGTATAAATATCGATATCTAACAGAATCTGTGATATATCTGGGTGTGTTTGTAAAGCTCAGTATAAATATCGATATCTCACATAATCTGTGATATATCTGGGTGTGTGTGTAAAGCTCAGTATAAATATCGATATCTAACAGAATCTGTGATATATCTGGGTGTGTTTGTAAAGCTCAGTATAAATATCGATATCTCACAGAATCTGTGATATATCTGGGTTTGTGTGTAAAGCTCAGTATAAATATTGATATCTAACAGAATCTGTGATATATCTGGGTGTGTTTGTAAAGCTCAGTATAAATATTGATATCTAACAGAATCTGTGATATATCTGGGTGTGTGTTTGTAAAGCTCAGTATAAATATCGATATCTAACAGAATCTGTGATATATCTGGGTGTGTGTGTAAAGCTCAGTATAAATATCGATATCTAACAGAACCTGTGATATATCTGGGTGTGTTTGTAAAGCTCAGTATAAATATCGATATCTAACAGAATCTGTGATATATCTGGGTGTGTGTGTAAAGCTCAGTATAAATATTGATATCTAACAGAATCTGTGATATATCTGGGTGTGTGTGTAAAGCTCAGTATAAATATCGATATCTAACAGAATCTGTGATATATCTGGGTGTGTGTGTAAAGCTCAGTATAAATATCGATATCTAACAGAATCTGTGATATATCTGGGTGTGTTTGTGAAGCTCAGTATAAATATCGATATGTAACAGAATCTGTGATATATCTGGGTGTGTGTGTAAAGCTCTGTGTGAATATCGATATCGAACAGAATCTGTGATATATCTGGGTGTGTGTGTAAAGCTCAGTATGAATATCGATATCTAACAGAATCTGTGATATATCTGGGTGTGTGTGTAAAGCTCAGTATAAACATCGATATCTAACAGAATCTGTGATATATCTGGGTGTGTGTGTGAAGCTCAGTATAAATATTGATATCTAACAGAAACTGTGATATATCTGGGTGTGTGTGTAAAGCTCAGTATAAATATCGATATCTAACAGAATCTGTGATATATCTGGGTGTGTGTGTGAAGCTCAGTATAAATATCGATATCTAATAGAATCTGTGATATATCTGGGTGTGTGTGCAAAGCTCAGTATAAATATCGATATCTAACAGAATCTGTGATATATCTGGGTGTGTTTGTAAAGCTCAGTATAAATATCGATATCTAACAGAATCTGTGATATATCTGGGTGTGTGTGTAAAGCTCAGTATGAATTTCGATATCTAACAGAATCTGTGATATATCTGGGTGTGTGTGTAAAGCTCAGTATAAATATCGATATCTAACAGAATCTGTGATATATCTGGGTGTGTGTGTAAAGCTCAGTATGAATATCGATATCTAACAGAATCTGTGATATATCTGGGTGTGTGTGTAAAGCTCAGTATAAATATCGATATCTAACAGAATCTGTGATATATCTGTGTGTGTGTGTAAAGCTCAGTATAAATATCGATATCTAACAGAATCTGTGATATATCTGGGTGTGTGTGTGAAGCTCAGTATAAATATCGATATGTAACAGAATCTGTGATATATCTGGGTGTGTGTGTGAAGCTCAGTATAAATATCGATATCTAACAGAATCTGTGATATATCAGGGTGTGTGTGTGACGCTCAGTATAAATATCGATATCTAACAGAATCTGTGATATATCAGGGTGTGTGTGTGACGCTCAGTATAAATATCTATATCTATCAGAATCAGTGATATATCTGGGTGTGTTTGTAACGCTCAGTATAAATATCGATATCTAACAGAATCTGTGATATATCTGGGTGTGTTTGTAAAGCTCAGTATAAATATCGATATCTAACAGAATCTGTGATATATCTGGATGTGTGTGTAAAGCTCAGTACAAATATCGATATCTAACAGAATCTGTGATATATCTGGGTGTGTGTGTAAAGCTCAGTATGAATATCGATATCTAACAGAATCTGTGATATATCTGGGTGTGTGTGTAATGCTCAGTTTAAATATCGATATCTAACAGAATCTGTGATATATCTGGGTGTGTTTGTAAAGCTCAGTATAAATATCGATATCGAACAGAATCTGTGATATATCTGTGTGTGTGTGTAAAGCTCAGTATAAATATCGATATCTAACAGAATCTGTGATATGTCTGGGTGTGTTTGTGAAGCTCAGTATAAATATCGATATGTAACATAATCTGTGATATATCTGGGTGTGTTTGTAAAGCTCAGTATAAATATCGATATGTAACAGAATCTGTGATATATCTGGGTGTGTGTGTAAAGCTCAGTATAAATATCGATATGTAACATAATCTGTGATATATCTGGGTGTGTTTGTAAAGCTCAGTATAAATATCGATATGTAACATAATCTGTGATATATCTGGGTGTGTTTGTAAAGCTCAGTATAAATATCGATATGTAACAGAATCTGTGATATATCTGGGTGTGTGTGTAAAGCTCAGTATAAATATCGATATCTAACAGAATCTGTGATATATCTGGGTGTGTTTGTAAAGCTCAGTATAAATATCGATATCTAACAGAATCTGTGATATATCTGGGTGTGTGTGTAAAGCTCAGTATAAATATAGATATGTAACAGAATCTGTGATACATCTGGGTGTGTGTGTAAAGCTCAGTATAAATATCGATATGTAACAGAATCTGTGATACATCTGGGTTTGTTTGTAAAGCTCAGTATAAATATTGATATCTAACAGAATCTGTGATATATCTGGGTGTGTGTTTGTAAAGCTCAGTATAAATATCGATATCTAACAGAATCTGTGATATATCTGGGTGTGTGTGTAAAGCTCAGTATAAATATCGATATGTAACAGAATCTGTGATACATCTGGGTGTGTGTGTAAAGCTCAGTATAAATATCGATATCTAACAGAATCTGTGATATATCTGTGTGTGTGTGTAAAGCTCAGTATAAATATCGATATCTAACAGAATCTGTGATATATCTGGGTGTGTGTGTAAAGCTCAGTATAAATATCGATATCTAACAGAATCTGTGATATATCTGGGTGTGTGTGTAAAGCTCAGTATAAATATCGATATCTAACAGAATCTGTGATATATCTGGGTGTGTTTGTAAAGCTCAGTATAAATATTGATATCTAACAGAATCTGTGATATATCTGGGTGTGTGTGTAAAGCTCAGTATAAATATCGATATCTAACAGAATCTGTGATATATCTGGGTGTGTTTGTAAAGCTCAGTATAAATATTGATATCTAACAGAATCTGTGATATATCTGGGTGTGTGTGTAAAGCTCAGTATGAATATCGATATCTAACAGAATCTGTGATATATCTGGGTGTGTGTGTAAAGCTCAGTATAAATATCGATATCCAACAGAATCTGTGATATATCTGGGTGTGTGTGTAAAGCTCAGTATCAATATCGATATCTAACAGAATCTGTGATATATCTGGGTGTGTGTGTAAAGCTCAGTATGAATATCGATATGTAACAGAATCTGTGATGTCTGGGTGTGTGTGTAAAGCTCAGTATGAATATCGATATCTAACAGAATCTGTGATATATCTGTGTGTGTGTGTGAAGCTCAGTATGAATATCGATATCTAACAGAATCTGTGATATATCTGGGTGTGTGTGTAAAGCTCAGTATAAATATCGATATCTAACAGAATCTGTGATATATCTGGGCGTGTGTGTGAAGCTCAGTATCAATATCGATATGTAACAGAATCTGTGATATATCTGGGTGTGTGTTTGTAAAGCTCAGTATAAATATTGATATCTAACCAAATCTGTGATATATCTGGGTGTGTGTGTAAAGCTCAGTATGAATATCGATATGTAACAGAATCTGTGAAATATCTGTGTGTGTGTGTAAAGCTCAGTATAAATATCGATATCTAACAGAATCTATGATATATCTGGGTGTGTTTGTAAACCTCAGTATAAATAATGATAAGTAACAGAATCTGTGATATATCTGGGTGTGTGTGTAAAGCTCAGTACAAATATCGATATGTAACAGAATCTGTGAGATATCTGGATGTGTTTGTAAAGCTCAGTATAAATATCGATATGTAACAGAATCTGTGATATATCTGGGTGTGTGTTTGTAAAGCTCAGTATAAATATTGATATCTAACCAAATCTGTGATATATCTGGGTGTGTGTGTAAAGCTCAGTATAAATATCGATATGTAACAGAATCTGTGATATATCTGGGTGTGTGTGTAAAGCTCAGTATAAATATCGATATCTAACAGAATCTGTGATATATCTGGGTGTGTGTGTAAAGCTCAGCATAAATATCGATATCTAACAGAATCTGTGATATATCTGGGTGTGTGTGGAAAGCTCAGTATAAATATCGATATCCAACAGAAACTGTGATATATCTGGGTGTGTGTGTAAAGCTCAGTATAAATATCGATATGTAACATAATCTGTGATATATCTGGGTGTGTTTGTAAACCTCAGTATAAATATCGATATCTAACAGAATCTGTGATATATCTGGGTGTGTGTGGAAGGCTCAGTATGAATATCGATATCTAACAGAATCTGTGATATATCTGGGTGTGTGTGTAAAACTCAGTAAAAATATCGATATCTAACAGAATATGTGATATATCTGGGTGTGTGTGTAAAGCTCAGTATAAATATCGATATCTAACAGAATCTGTGATATATCTGGGTGTGTGTAAAGCTCAGTATGAATATCGATATCTAACAGAATCTGTGATATATCTCGGTGTGTGTGTAAAGCTCAGTATGAATATCGATATCTAACAGAATCTGTGATATATCTGTGTGTGTGTGTGAAGCTCTGTATGAATATCGATATCTAACAGAATCTGTGATATATCTGGGAGTGTGTGTAAAGCTCAGTATGAATATCGATATCTAACAGTATTTGTGATATATCTGGGTGTGTGTGTGAAGCTCAGTATAAATATCGATATCTAACAGAGAAACTGTGATATATCTGGGTGTGTGTGTAAAGCTCAGTATGAATATCGATATCTAACGGAATCTGTGATATATCTGGGTGTGTGTATAAAGCTCAGTATAAACATCGATATCTTCCAGAATCTGTGATATATCTGGGTGTGTGTGTAAAGCTCAGTATGAATATCGATATCTAACAGAATCTGTGATATATCTGGGTGTGTGTGTGAAGCTCAGTATGAATATCGATATCTAACAGAATCTGTGATATATCTGGGTGTGTGTGTGAAGCTCAGTATAAACATCGATATCTAACAGAATCTGTGATATATTTGGGTGTGTGTGTAAAGCTCAGTATGAATATCGATATCTAACAGAATCTGTGATATATCTGGGTGTGTGTGTGAAGCTCAGTATGAACATCGATATCTAATAGAATCTGTGATATATCTGGGTGTGTGTGTAAAGCTCAGTCTGAATATCGATATCTAACATAATCTGTGATATATCTGGGTGTGTGTGTGAAGCTCAGTATAAATATTGATATCTAACCGAATCTATGATATATCTGGGTGTGTTTGTGAAACTCAGTATGAATATCGATATCTAACAAAATCTGTGATATATCTGTGTGTGTGTGTAAAGCTCAGTATCAATATCGATATCTAACAGAATCTGTGATATATCTGGGTGTGTGTGTAAAGCTCAGTATGAATATCGATATGTAACAGAATCTGTGAAATATCTGTGTGTGTGTGTAAAGCTCAGTATAAATATCGATATCTAACAGAATCTATGATATATCTGGGCGTGTTTGTAAACCTCAGTATAAAAAATGATAAGTAACAGAATCTGTGATATATCTGGGTGTGTGTGTGTAAAGCTCAGTACAAATATCGATATGTAACAGAATCTGTGAGATATCTGGATGTGTTTGTAAAGCTCAGTATAAATATCGATATCTAACAGAATCTGTGCAATATCTGTGTGTGTGTGTGTAAAGCTCTGTATGAATATCGATATCTAACAGAATCTGTGATATATCTGGGTGTGTGTGTGAAGCTCAGTATAAATATCTATATCTAACAGAATCTGTGATATATCTGGGTGTGTTTGAAAAGCTCAGTATAAATATCGATATGTAACAGAATCTGTGATATATCTGGGTGTGTGTGTAAAGCTCAGTATAAATATCGATATCTAACAGAATCTGTGATATATCTGGGTGTGTTTGTAAAGCTCAATATGAATATCGATATCTAACAGAATCTGTGATATATCTGGGTGTGTTTGTAAAGCTCAGTATAAAAATCGATATCTAACAGAATCTGTGATATATCTGGGTGTGTATGTAAAGCTCTGTATAAATATCGATATCTGACAGAATCTGTGATATATCTGGGTGAGTTTGTAAAGCTCAGTATGAATATCGATATCTAACAGAATCTGTGATATATCTGTGTGTGTGTGTAAAGCTCAGTATAAATATCGATATCTAACAGAATCTGTGATATATCTGGGTGTGTGTGTAAAGCTCAGTATAAATATCGATATCTAACAGAATCTGTGATATATCTGGATGTGTGTGTGAAGCTCAGTATAAATATTGATATGTGACAGAATCTGTGATATATCTGGCTGTGCGTGTTATGCTCAGTATAAGTATCGATATCTAACAGAATCTGTGATATATCTGGGTGTGTGTGAAGCTCAGTATAAATATCGATATGTAACAGAATCTGTGATATATCTATGTGTGTTTGTAAAGCTCAGTATGAATATCGATATCTAACAGAATCTGTGATATATCTGGATGTGTGTGTGAAGCTCAGTATAAATATTAATATGTAACAGAATCTGTGATATATCTGGGTGTGCGTGTAAAGCTCAGTATAAATATCGATATCTAACAGAATCTGTGATATATCTGGGTGTGTGTGAAGCTCAGTATAAATATCGATATGTAACAGAATCTGTGATATATCTGGGTGTGTTTGTAAAGCTCAGTATGAATATCGATATCTAACAGAATCTGTGATATATCTGGGTGTGTGTGTAAATCTCAGTATAAATATCGATATCTAACAGAATCTGTGATATATCTGGATGTGTGTGTGAAGCTCAGTATAAATATCGATATCTAACAGAATCTGTGATATATCTGGGTGTGTGTGTGAAGTTCAGTATAAATATTGATATCTAACGGAATCTGTGATATATCTGTGTGTGTGTGTAAAGCTCAGTATGAATATCGATATGTAACAGAATCTGTGATATATATGGGTGTGTGTGTAAAGCTCAGTATAAATATCGATATCTAACAGAATCTGTGATATATGTGGGTGTGTGTGTAAAGCTCAGCATAAATATCGATATCTAACAGAATCTGTGATATATCTGGGTGTGTTTGTAAAGCACAGTATGAATATCGATATCTAACAGAATCTGTGATATATCTGGGTGTGTGTGTGAAGCTCAGTATGAATATCGATATCTAACAGAATCTGTGATATATGTGGGTGTGTGTGTGAAGCTCAGTATAAACATCGATATCTAACAGAATCTGTGATATATCTGGGTGTGTGTGTAAAGCTCAGTATGAATATCGATATCTAACAGAATCTGTGATATATCTGGGTGTGTATGTGAAGCTCAGTATGAATATCGATATCCAGCAGAATCTGTGATATATCTGGGTGTGTTTGTGAAGCTCAGTATAAATATCGATATCTAACAGAATCTGTGATATATCTGGGTGTGTTTGTAAAGCTCAGTATGAATATCGATATGTAACAGAATCTGTGATATATCTGGGTGTGTGTGTAAAGCTCAGTACAAATATCGATATCTAACAGAATCTGTGATATATCTGGGTGTGTTTGTAAAGCTCAGTATAAATATCGATATCTAACAGAATCTGTGATATATCTGGGTGTCTGTGTAAAGCTCAGTTTCACTATCGATATGTAACAGAATCTGTGATATATCTGGGTGTGTTTGTAAAGCACAGTATGAATATCGATATCTAACAGAATCTGTGATATATCTGGGTGTGTTTGTAAAGCTCAGTATAAATATCGATATCTAACAGAATCTGTGATATATCTGGGTGTGTGTGTAAAGCTCAGTATAAATATCGATATCTAACAGAATCTGTGTTATATCTGGGTGTGTTTGTAAAGCACAGTATGAATATCGATATCTAACAGAATCTGTGATATATCTGGGTGTGTTTTTAAAGCTCAGTATAAATATGCACATCTAACAGAATCTGTGATATATCTGGGTGTGTGTGTAAAGCTCAGTATGAATATCGATATCTAACAGAATCTGTGATATATCTGGGTGTGTTTGTGAAGCTCAGTATAAATATCGATATCTAACAGAATCTGTGATATATCTGGGTGTGTGTGTAAAGCTCAGTATAAATATCGATATCTAACAGAATCTGTGATATATCTGGGTGTGTTTGTAAAGCTCAGTATAAATATCGATATCTAACAGAATCTGTGATATATCTGGGTGTGTGTGTAAAGCTCAGTATAAATATCGATATCTAACAGAATCTGTGATATATCTGGGTGTGTTTGTAAAGCTCAGTATAAATATCGATATCTAACAGAATCTGTGATATATCTGGGTGTGTGTGTAAAGCTCAGTATGAATATCGATATCTAACAGAATCTGTGATATATCTGGGTGTGTTTGTGAAGCTCAGTATAAATATCGATATCTAACAGAATCTGTGATATATCTGGGTGTGTGTGTAAAGCTCAGTATAAATATCGATATCTAACAGAATCTGTGATATATCTGGGTGTGTTTGTAAAGCTCAGTATAAATATCGATATCTAACAGAATCTGTGATATATCTGGGTGTGTGTGTAAAGCTCAGTATAAATATCGATATCTAACAGAATCTGTGATATATCTGGGTGTGTGTGTAAAGCTCAGTATGAATATCGATATCTAACAGAATCTGTGATATATCTGGGTGTGTGTGTAAAGCTCAGTATAAATATCGATATCTAACAGAATCTGTGATAGATCTGGGTGTGTGTGTAAAGCTCAGTATCGATATCTAACAGAATCTGTGATATATCTGGGTGTGTTTGTGAAGCTCAGTATAAATAGTGATATCTAACAGAATCTGTGATATATCTGTGTGTGTGTAAAGCTCAGTATAAATATCGATATCTAACAGAATCTGTGATATATCTGGGTGTGTGTAAAGCTCAGTACAAATATCGATATTTAACAGAATCTGTGATATATCTGGGTGTGTGTAAAGCTCAGTACAAATATCGATATCTAACAGAATCTGTGATATATCTGGGTGTGTGTAAAGCTCAGTACAAATATCGATATTTAACAGAATCTGTGAGATATCTGGATGTGTTTGTAAAGCTCAGTATAAATATCGATATCTAACAGAATCTGTGCTATATCTGTGTGTGTGTGTAAAGCTCAGTATGAATATCGATATCTAACAGAATCTGTGATATATCTGGGTTTGTGTGTGAAGCTCAGTATGAATATCGATATCTAACAGAATCTGTGATATATCTGGGTGTGCTTGTAAAGCTCAATATGAATATCGATATCTAACAGAATCTGTGATATATCTGGGTGTGTTTGTAAAGCTCAGTATAAATATCGATATCTAACAGAATCTGTGATATATCTGGGTGTGTGTGTAAAGCTCAGTATGAATATCGATATCTAACAGAATCTGTGATATATCTGGGAGTGTGTGTAAAGCTCAGTATAAATATCGATATCTAACAGAATCTGTGATATATCTGGGTGAGTTTGTAAAGCTCAGTATGAATATCGATATCTAACAGAATCTGTGATATATCTGTGTGTGTGTGTAAAGCTCAGTATAAATATCGATATCTAACAGAATCTGTGATATATATGGATGTGTGTGTGAAGCTCAGTATAAATATTGATATCTTACAGAATCTATAATATATCTGGGTGTGTGTGTAAAGCTCAGTATAAATATCGATATCAAACAGAATCTGTGATATATCTGGGTGTGTGTGAAGCTCAGTATAAATATCGATATGTAACAGAATCTGTGATATATCTGGGTGTGTTTGTAAAGCTCAGTATGAATATCGATATCTAACATAATCTGTGATATATCTGGGTGTGTGTGTAAAGCTCAGTATCAATATCGATATCTAACAGAATCTGTGATATATCTGGATGTGTGTGTGAAGCTCAGTATAAATATCGATATCTAACAGAATCTGTGATATATCTAGTTGTGCGTGTAAAGCTCAGTATGAATATCGATATGTAACAGAATCTGTGATATATCTGGGTGTGTGTGTAAAGCTCAGTATAAATATCGATATGTAACAGAATCTGTGATATATCTGGGTGTGTGTGTGAAGCTCAGTATAAATATTGATATCTATCAGAATCTGTGATATATCTGTGTGTGTGTAAAGCTCAGTATAAATATCGATATCTAACAGAATCTGTGATATATCTGTGTGTGTGTGTAAAGCTCAGTATAAATATCGATATCGAACAGTATCTGTGATATATCTGGGTGTGTGTGTAAAGCTCAGTATGAATATCGATATGTAACAGAATCTGTGATATATCTGGGTGTGTGTGTAAAGCTCAGTATACATATCGATATGTAACAGAATCTGTGATATATCTGGGTGTGTGTGTGAAGCTCAGTATAAAAATTGATATCTAACAGAATCTGTGATATATCTGGGTGTTTGTGTAAAGCTCAGTATAAATATCGATATCTAACAGAATCTGTGATATATCTGGGTGTCTGTGTAAAGCTCAGTATAAATATCGATATGTAACAGAATCTGTGATATAGCTGGGTGTGTTTGTAAAGCACAATATGAATATCGGTATCTAACAGAATCTGTGATATATCTGGGTGTGTTTGTAAAGCTCAGTATAAATATCTATATCTAACAGAATCTGTGATATATCTGGGTGTGTGTGTAAAGCTCAGTATAAATATCGATATCTAACAGAATCTGTGATATAACTGGGTGTGTTTGTAAAGCACAGTATGAATATCGATATCTAACAGAATCTGTGATATATCTGGGTGTGTGTGTAAAGCTCAGTATAAACATCGATATCTAACAGAATCTGTGATATATCTGGGTGTCTGTGTAAAGCTGAGTTTCACTATCGATATGTAACAGAATCTGTGATATATCTGGGTGTGTTTGTAAAGCACAGTATGAATATCGATATCTAACAGAATCTGTGATCTATCTGGGTGTGTTTGTAAAGCTCAGTATAAATATCGATATCTAACAGAATCTGTGATATATCTGGGTGTGTGTGTAAAGCTCAGTATAAATATCGATATCTAACAGAATCTGTGTTATATCTGGGTGTGTTTGTAAAGCACAGTATGAATATCGATATCTAACAGAATCTGTGATATATATGGGTGTGTTTGTAAAGCTCAGTATAAATATGCATATCTAACAGAATCTGTGATATATCTGGGTGTGTGTGTAAAGCTCAGTATAAATATCGATATCTAACAGAATCTGTGTTATATCTGGGTGTGTTTGTAAAGCACAGTATGAATATCGATATCTAACAGAATCTGTGATATATATGGGTGTGTTTGTAAAGCTCAGTATAAATATGCATATCTAACAGAATCTGTGATATATCTGGGTGTGTTTGTAAAGCTCAGTATAAATATCGATATCTAACAGAATCTGTGATATATCTGGGTGTGTTTGTAAAGCTCAGTATAAATATCGATATCTAACAGAATCTGTGATATATCTGGGTGTGTTTGTAAAGCTCAGTATAAATATCGATATCTAACAGAATCTGTGATATATCTGGGTGTCTGTGTAAAGCTCAGTTTCACTATCGATATGTAACAGAATCTGTGATATATCTGGGTGTGTTTGTAAAGCACAGTATGAATATCGATATCTAACAGAATCTGTGATATATCTGGGTGTGTTTGTAAAGCTCAGTATAAATATCGATATCTAACAGAATCTGTGATATATCTGGGTGTGTGTGTAAAGCTCAGTATAAATATCGATATCTAACAGAATCTGTGTTATATCTGGGTGTGTTTGTAAAGCACAGTATGAATATCGATATCTAACAGAATCTGTGATATATCTGGGTGTGTTTTTAAAGCTCAGTATAAATATGCACATCTAACAGAATCTGTGATATATCTGGGTGTGTGTGTAAAGCTCAGTATAAATATCGATATCTAACAGAATCTGTGATAAATCTGGGTGTGTGTGTAAAGCTCAGTATATATATCGATATCTAACAGAATCTGTGATATATCTGGGTGTGTGTGTGAAGCTCAGTATATATATCGATATCTAACAGAATCTGTGATATATCTGGGTGTGTGTGTAAAGCTCAGTATAAATATCGATATCTAACAGAATCTGTGATAGATCTGGGTGTGTGTGTAAAGCTCAGTATCGATATCTAACAGAATCTGTGATATATCTGGGTGTGTTTGTGAAGCTCAGTATAAATAGTGATATCTAACAGAATCTGTGATATATCTGGGTGTGTGTAAAGCTCATTACAAATATCGATATTTAACAGAATCTGTGAGATATCTGGATGTGTTTGTAAAGCTCAGTATAAATATCGATATCTAACAGAATCTGTGCTATATCTGTGTGTGTGTGTAAAGCTCAGTATGAATATCGATATCTAACAGAATCTGTGATATATCTGGGTTTGTGTGTGAAGCTCAGTATGAATATCGATATCTAACAGAGTCTGTGATATATCTGGGTGTGTGTGTAAAGCTCAGTATAAATATCGATATCTAACAGAATCTGTGATATATCTGGGTGAGTTTGTAAAGCTCAGTATGAATATCGATATCTAACAGAATCTGTGATATATCTGTGTGTGTGTGTAAAGCTCAGTATAAATATCGATATCTAACAGAATCTGTGATATATATGGATGTGTGTGTGAAGCTCAGTATAAATATTGATATCTTACAGAATCTATAATATATCTGGGTGTGTGTGTAAAGCTCAGTATAAATATCGATATCAAACAGAATCTGTGATATATCTGGGTGTGTGTGAAGCTCAGTATAAATATCGATATGTAACAGAATCTGTGATATATCTGGGTGTGTTTGTAAAGCTCAGTATGAATATCGATATCTAACATAATCTGTGATATATCTGGGTGTGTGTATAAAGCTCAGTATCAATATCGATATCTAACAGAATCTGTGATATATCTGGATGTGTGTGTGAAGCTCAGTATAAATATCGATATCTAACAGAATCTGTGATATATCTGGGTGTGTGTGTGAAGCTCAGTATAAATATTGATATCTATCAGAATCTGTGATATATCTGTGTGTGTGTAAAGCTCAGTATAAATATCGATATCTAACAGAATCTGTGATATATCTGTGTGTGTGTGTAAAGCTCAGTATAAATATCGATATCGAACAGTATCTGTGATATATCTGGGTGTGTGTGTAAAGCTCAGTATGAATATCGATATGTAACAGAATCTGTGATATATCTGGGTGTGTGTGTAAAGCTCAGTATACATATCGATATGTAACAGAATCTGTGATATATCTGGGTGTGTGTGTGAAGCTCAGTATAAAAATTGATATCTAACAGAATCTGTGATATATCTGGGTGTTTGTGTAAAGCTCAGTATAAACATCGATATCTAACAGAATCTGTGATATATCTGGGTGTCTGTGTAAAGCTGAGTTTCACTATCGATATGTAACAGAATCTGTGATATATCTGGGTGTGTTTGTAAAGCACAGTATGAATATCGATATCTAACAGAATCTGTGATCTATCTGGGTGTGTTTGTAAAGCTCAGTATAAATATCGATATCTAACAGAATCTGTGATATATCTGGGTGTGTGTGTAAAGCTCAGTATAAATATCGATATCTAACAGAATCTGTGTTATATCTGGGTGTGTTTGTAAAGCACAGTATGAATATCGATATCTAACAGAATCTGTGATATATATGGGTGTGTTTGTAAAGCTCAGTATAAATATGCATATCTAACAGAATCTGTGATATATCTGGGTGTGTGTGTAAAGCTCAGTATAAATATCGATATCTAACAGAATCTGTGATATATCTGGGTGTGTGTGTAAAGCTCAGTATAAATATCGATATCTAACAGAATCTGTGATATATCTGGGTGTGTGTGTAAAGCTCAGTATCGATATCTAACAGAATCTGTGATATATCTGGGTGTGTTTGTGAAGCTCAGTATAAATAGTGATATCTAACAGAATCTGTGATATATCTGGGTGTGTGTAAAGCTCAGTACAAATATCGATATGTAACAGAATCTGTGATATATTTGGATGTGTTTGTAAAGCTCAGTATGAATATCGATATCTAACAGAATCTGTGCTATATCTGTGTGTGTGTGTAATATATCGATATCTAACAGAATCTGTGATATATCTGTGTGTGTGTGTGAAGCTCAGTATAAATATCGATATCTAACAGAATCTGTGATATATCTGGGTGTGTTTATAAAGCTCAGTATAAATATCGATATGTAACAGAATCTGTGATATATCTGGGTGTGTGTGTAATGCTCAGTATAAATATCGATATCTAACAGAATCTGTGATATATCTGGGTGTGTTTGTAAAGCTCAGTATGAATATCGATATCTAACAGAATCTGTGATATATCTGGGTGTGTTTGTAAAGCTCAGTATAAATATCGATATCGAACAGAATCTGTGATATATCTGGGTGTGTGTGTAAAGCTCAGTATAAATATCGATATCTAACAGAATCTGTGATATATCTGGGTGAGTTTGTAAAGCTCAGTATGAATATCGATATCTAACAGAATCTGTGATATATCTGGGTGTGTGTGTCAAGCTCAGTATAAATATCGATATCTAACAGAATCTGTGATATATCTGGATGTGTGTGTGAAGCTCAGTATAAATATCGATATGTAACAGAATCTGTGATATATCTGGCTGTGTGTGTAAAGCTCAGTATGAATATCGATATCAAACAGAATCTGTGATATATCTGGGTGTGTGTGAAGCTCAGTATAAATATCGATATGTAACAGAATCTGTGATATATCTGGCTGTGTGTGTAAAGCTCAGTATGAATATCGATATCTAACAGAATCTGTGATATATCTGGGTGTGTGTGTAAAGCTCAGTATCAATATCAATATCTAACAGAATCTGTGATATATCTGGATGTGTGTGTGAAGCTCAGTATAAATATCGATATCTAACAGAATCTGTGATATATCTAGTTGTGTGTGTTAAGCTCAGTATAAATATTGATATCTAACGGAATCTGTGATCTATCTGGGTGTGTGTGTAAAGCTCAGTATGAATATCGATATGTAACAGAATCTGTGATATATCTGGGTGTGTGTGTAAAGCTCAGTATAAATATCGATATGTAACAGAATCTGTGATATATCTGGGTGTGTGTGTGAAGCTCAGTATAAATATTGATATCTAACAGAATCTGTGATATATCTGGGTGTGTGTGTAAAGCTCAGTATAAATATCGATATCGAACAGTATCTGTGATATATCTGGGTGTGTGTGTAAAGCTCAGGATGAATATCGATATGTAACAGAATCTGTGATATATCTGGGTGTGTGTGTAAAGCTCAGTATACATATCGCTATGTAACAGAATCTGTGATATATCTGGGTGTGTGTGTGAAGCTCAGTATAAAAATTGATATCTAACAGAATCTGTGATATATCTGGGTGTTTGTGTAAAGCTCAGTATAAATATCGATATCTAACAGAATCTGTGATATATCTGGGTGTCTGTGTAAAGCTCAGTATAAATATCGATATGTAACAGAATCTGTGATATATCTGGGTGTGTTTGTAAAGCACAGTATGAATATCGATATCTAACAGAATCTGTGATATATCTGGGTGTGTGTGTAAAGCTCAGTATAAATATCGATATCTAACAGAATCTGTGATATATCTGGGTGTGTGTGTAAAGCTCAGTATAAATATCGATATCTAACAGAATCTGTGATATATCAGGGTGTGTTTGTAAAGCACAGTATGAATATCGATATCTAACAGAATCTGTGATATATCTGGGTGTGTGTGTAAAGCTCAGTATAAACATCGATATCTAACAGAATCTGTGATATATCTGTGTGTGTGTGTAAATCTCACTATGAATATCGATATCTAACAGAATCTGTGATATATCTGGGTGTGTTTGTAAAGCTCAGTATAAATATCGATATCTAACAGAATCTGTGATATATCTGGGTGTGTGTGTAAAGCTCAGTATAAACATCGATATCTAACAGAATCTGTGATATATCTGGGTGTGTGTGTAAAGCTCAGTATGAATATCGATATCTAACAGAATCTGTGATATATCTGGGTGTGTGTGTAAAGCTCAGTATAAATATCGATATCTAACAGAATCTGTGATATATCTGGGTGTGTGTGTAAAGCTCTGTATAAATATCGATATCTAACAGAATCTGTGATATATCTGGGTGTGTGTGTGAAGCTCAGTATGAATATCGATGTCTAACAGAATCTGTGATATATGTGTGTGTGTGAAGCTCAGTATAAACATCGATATCTAACAGAATCTGTGATATATCTGGGTGTGTGTGTAAAGCTCAGTATGTATATCGATATGTAACAGAATCTGTGAGATATCTGGATGTGTTTGTAAAGCTCAGTATAAATATCGATATCTAACAGAATCTGTGCAATATCTGTGTGTGTGTATAAAGCTCAGTATGAATATCGATATCGAACAGAATCTGTGATATATCTGGGTGTGTTTGTAAAGCACAGTATGAATATCGATATCTAATAGAATCTGTGATCTATCTGGGTGTGTTTGTAAAGCTCAGTATAAATATCGATATCTAACAGAATCTGTGATATATCTGGGTGTGTGTGTAAAGCTCAGTATAAATATCGATATCTAACAGAATCTGTGTTATATCTGGGTGTGTTTGTAAAGCACAGTATGAATATCGATATCTAACAGAATCTGTGATATATATGGGTGTGTTTGTAAAGCTCAGTATAAATATGCATATCTAACAGAATCTGTGATATATCTGGGTGTGTTTGTAAAGCACAGTATGAATATCGATATCTAACAGAATCTGTGATATATCTGGGTGTGTGTGTAAAGCTCAGTATCGATATCTAACAGAATCTGTGATATATCTGGGTGTGTTTGTGAAGCTCAGTATAAATAGTGATATCTAACAGAATCTGTGATATATCTGTGTGTGTGTGTAAAGCTCAGTATAAATATCGATATCTAACAGAATCTGTGATATATCTGGGTGTGTGTGTAAAGCTCAGTATAAATATCGATATCTAACAGAATCTGTGATATATCTGGGTGTGTGTAAAGCTCAGTACAAATATCGATATGTAACAGAATCTGTGAGATATCTGGATGTGTTTGTAAAGCTCAGTATAAATATCGATATCTAACAGAATCTGTGCTATATCTGTGTGTGTGTGTAAAGCTCAGTATGAATATCGATATCTAACAGAATCTGTGATATATCTGTGTGTGTGTGTGAAGCTCAGTATAAATATCGATATCTAACAGAATCTGTGATATATCTGGGTGTGTTTATAAAGCTCAGTATAAATATCGATATGTAACAGAATCTGTGATATATCTGGGTGTGTGTGTAATGCTCAGTATAAATATCGATATCTAACAGAATCCGTGATATATCTGGGTGTGTTTGTAAAGCTCAGTATGAATATCGATATCTAACAGAATCTGTGATATATCTGGGTGTGTTTGTAAAGCTCAGTATAAATATCGATATCTAACAGAATCTGTGATATATCTGGGTGTGTGTGTAAAGCTCAGTATAAATATCGATATCTAACAGAATCTGTGATATATCTGGGTGAGTTTGTAAAGCTCAGTATGAATATCGATATCTAACAGAATCTGTGATATATCTGGGTGTGTGTGTAAAGCTCAGTATAAATATCGATATCTAACAGAATCTGTGATATATCTGGATGTGTGTGTGAAGCTCAGTATAAATATTGATATCTTACAGAATCTATAATATATCTGGGTGTGTGTGTAAAGCTCAGTATAAATATCGATATCAAACAGAATCTGTGATATATCTGGGTGTGTGTGAAGCTCAGTATAAATATCGATATGTAACAGAATCTGTGATATATCTGGCTGTGTGTGTAAAGCTCAGTATGAATATCGATATCTAACAGAATCTGTGATATATCTGGGTGTGTGTGTAAAGCTCAGTATCAATATCAATATCTAACAGAATCTGTGATATATCTGGATGTGTGTGTGAAGCTCAGTATAAATATCGATATCTAACAGAATCTGTGATATATCTAGTTGTGTGTGTTAAGCTCAGTATAAATATTGATATCTAACGGAATCTGTGATCTATCTGGGTGTGTGTGTAAAGCTCAGTATGAATATCGATATGTAACAGAATCTGTGATATATCTGGGTGTGTGTGTAAAGCAGTATAAATATCGATATGTAACAGAATCTGTGATATATCTGGGTGTGTGTGTGAAGCTCAGTATAAATATTGATATCTATCAGAATCTGTGATATATCTGTGTGTGTGTAAAGCTCAGTATAAATATCGATATCTAACAGAATCTGTGATATATCTGTGTGTGTGTGTAAAGCTCAGTATAAATATCGATATCGAACAGTATCTGTGATATATCTGGGTGTGTGTGTAAAGCTCAGGATGAATATCGATATGTAACAGAATCTGTGATATATCTGGGTGTTTGTGTAAAGCTCAGTATAAATATCGATATCTAACAGAATCTGTGATATATCTGGGTGTCTGTGTAAAGCTCAGTATAAATATCGATATGTAACAGAATCTGTGATATATCTGGGTGTGTTTGTAAAGCACAGTATGAATATCGATATCTAACAGAATCTGTGATATATCTGGGTGTGTTTGTAAAGCTCAGTATAAATATCTATATCTAACAGAATCTGTGATATATCTGGGTGTGTGTGTAAAGCTCAGTATAAATATCGATATCTAACAGAATCTGTGATATATCAGGGTGTGTTTGTAAAGCACAGTATGAATATCGATATCTAACAGAATCTGTGATATATCTGGGTGTGTGTGTAAAGCTCAGTATAAACATCGATATCTAACAGAATCTGTGATATATCTGGGTGTGTGTGTAAATCTCACTATGAATATCGATATCTAACAGAATCTGTGATATATCTGGGTGTGTTTGTAAAGCTCAGTATAAATATCGATATCTAACAGAATCTGTGATATATCTGGCTGTGTGTGTAAAGCTCAGTATAAACATCGATATCTAACAGAATCTGTGATATATCTGGGTGTGTGTGTAAAGCTCAGTATGAATATCGATATCTAACAGAATCTGTGATATATCTGGGTGTGTGTGTGAAGCTCAGTATGAATATCGATATCTAACAGAATCTGTGATATATGTGTGTGTGTGAAGCTCAGTATAAACATCGATATCTAACAGAATCTGTGATATATCTGGGTGTGTGTGTAAAGCTCAGTATAAACATCGATATCTAACAGAATCTGTGATATATCTGGGTGTGTGTGTAAAGCTCAGTATAAATATCGATATCTAACAGAATCTGTGCAATATCTGTGTGTGTATAAAGCTCAGTATGAATATCGATATCGAACAGAATCTGTGATATATCTGGGTGCGTGTGTGAAGCTCAGTATAAATATCGATATCTAACAGAATCTGTGATATATCTGGGTGTGTTTGTAAAGCTCAGTATAAATATCGATATCTAACAGAATCTGTGATATATCTGGGTGTGTTTGTAAAACTAAGTATAAATATTGATATGTAACAGAATCTGTGATATATCTGGGTGTGTGTGTAAAGCTCAGTATAAATATCGATATCTAACAGAATCTGTGATATATCTGGGTGTGTTTGTAAAGCTCAGTATGAATATCGATATCTAACATAATCTGTGATATATCTGGGTGTGTTTGTAAAGCTCAGTATAAATATTGATATTTAACAGAATCTGTGATATATTTGGGTGAGTTTGTAAAGCTCAGTATGAATATCGATATCTAACAGAAGCTGTGATATATCTGTGTGTGTGTGTAAAGCTCAGTATAAATATTGATATCTAACAGAATCTGTGATATATCTGGATGTGTGTGTGAAGCTCAGTATAAATATTGATATCTAACAGAATCTGTATATATCTGGGTGTGTGTGTAAAGCTCAGTATAAATATCGATATCTAACAGAATCTGTGATATATCTGGGTGTGTGTGAAGCTCAGTATAAATATCGATATGTAACAGAATCTGTGATATATCTGGGTGTGTTTGTAAAGCTCAGTATGAATATCGATATCTAACAGAATCTGTGATATATCTGGGTGTGTGTGTAAAGCTCAGTATAAATATCGATATCGAACAGAATCTGTGATATATCTGGGTGTGTGTGTAAAGCTCAGTATAAATATCGATATCTAACAGAATCTGTGATGTATCTGGGTGAGTTTGTAAAGCTCAGTATGAATATCGATATCTAACAGAATCTGTGATATATCTGGGTGTGTGTGTAAAGCTCAGTATAAATATCGATATCTAACAGAATCTGTGATATATCTGGATGTGTGTGTGAAGCTCAGTATAAATATTGATATCTAACAGAATCTATAATATATCTGTGTGTGTGTGTAAAGCTCAGTATAAATATCGATATCAAACAGAATCTGTGATATATCTGGGTGTGTGTGAAGCTCTGTATAAATATCGATATGTAACAGAATCTGTGATATATCTGGGTGTGTTTGTAAAGCTCAGTATGAATATCGATATCTAACAGAATCTGTGATATATCTGTGTGTGTGTGAAGCTCAGTATAAATATCGATATCTAACAGAATCTGTGATATATCTGGATGTGTGTGTGAAGCTCAGTATAAATATCGATATCTAACAGAATCTGTGATATATCTAGTTGTGTGTGTTAAGCTCAGTATAAATATTGATATCTAACGGAATCTGTGATCTATCTGGGTGTGTGTGTAAAGCTCAGTATGAATATCGATATGTAACAGAATCTGTGATATATCTGGGTGTGTGTGTAAAGCTCAGTATAAATATCGATATGTAACAGAACCTGTGATATATCTGGGTGTGTGTGTGAAGCTCAGTATAAATATTGATATCTAACAGAATCTGTGATATATCTGTGTGTGTAAAGCTCAGTATAAATATCGATATCTAACAGAATCTGTGATATATCTGGGTGTGTGTGTAAAGCTCAGTATAAATATCGATATCGAACAGTATCTGTGATATATCTGGGTGTGTGTGTAAAGCTCAGTATGAATATCGATATCTAACAGAATCTGTGATATATCTGGGTGTCTGTGTAAAGCTCAGTATAAATATCGATATGTAACAGAATCTGTGATATATCTGGGTGTGTTTGTAAAGCACAGTATGAATATCGATATCTAACAGAATCTGTGATATATCTGGGTGTTTGTGTAAAGCTCAGTATAAATATCGATATCTAACAGAATCTGTGATATATCTGGGTGTCTGTGTAAAGCTCAGTATAAATGTCGATATGTAACAGAATCTGTGATATATCTGGGTGTGTTTGTAAAGCACAGTATGAATATCGATATCTAACAGAATCTGTGATATATCTGGGTGTGTTTGTAAAGCTCAGTATAAATATCTATATCTAACAGAATCTGTGATATATCTGGGTGTGTGTGTAAAGCTCAGTATAAATATCGATATCTAACAGAATCTGTGATAAATCTGGGTGTTTTGTAAAGCACAGTATGAATATCGATATCTAACAGAATCTGTGATATATCTGGGTGTGTTTGTAAAGCTCAGTATGAATATCGATATCTAACAGAATCTGTGATATATCTGGGTGTGTGTGTAAAGCTCAGTATAAATATCGATATCTAACAGAATCTGTGATATATCTGGATGTGTGTGTGAAGCTCAGTATAAATATCGATATCTAACAGAATCTGTGATATATCTAGTTGTGTGTGTTAAGCTCAGTATAAATATTGATATCTAACGGAATCTGTGATCTATCTGGGTGTGTGTGTAAAGCTCAGTATAAATATCGATATCTAACAGAATCTGTGATATATCTGGGTGTGTGTGTAAAGCTCAGTATGAATATCGATATGTAACAGAATCTGTGATATATCTGGGTGTGTGTGTAAAGCTCAGTATAAATATCGATATGTAACAGAATCTGTGATATATCTGGGTGTATGTGTGAAGCTCAGTATAAATATTGATATCTAACAGAATCTGTGATATATCTGTGTGTGTGTAAAGCTCAGTATAAATATCGATATCGAACAGTATCTGTGATATATCTGGGTGTGTGTGTAAAGCTCAGTATGAATATCGATATGTAACAGAATCTGTGATATATCTGTGTGTGTGTGTAAAGCTAAGTATACATATCGATATGTAACAGAATCTGTGATATATCTGGGTGTGTTTGTAAAGCTCAGTATAAATATCTATATCTAACAGAATCTGTGATATATCTGGGTGTGTGTGTAAAGCTCAGTATAAATATCGATATCTAACAGAATCTGTGATATATCTGGGTGTGTTTGTAAAGCACAGTATGAATATCGATATCTAACAGCATCTGTGATATATCTGGGTGCGTTTGTAAAGCTCAGTATAAATATCGATATCTAACAGAATCTGTGATATATCTGGGTGTGTGTGTAAAGCTCAGTATAAACATCGATATCTAACATAATCTGTGATATATCTGGGTGTGTGTGTAAATCTCAGTATGAATATCGATATCTAACAGAATCTGTGATATATCTGGGTGTGTTTGTAAAGCTCAGTATAAATATCGATATCTAACAGAATCTGTGATATATCTGGGTGTGTGTGTAAAGCTCAGTATAAACATCGATATCTAACAGAATCTGTGATATATCTGGGTGTGTGTGTAAAGCTCAGTGTGAATATCGATATCTAACAGAATCTGTGATATATGTGGGTGTGTGTGTGAAGCTCAGTATGAATATCGATATCTAACAGAATCTGTGACATATGTGGGTGTGTGTGTGAAGCTCAGTATAAACATCGATATCTAACAGAATCTGTGATATATCTGGGTGTGTGTGTAAAGCTCAGTATAAATATCGATATCTAACAGAATCTGTGATATATCTGGATGTGTGTGTGAAGCTCAGTATAAATATCGATATCTAACAGAATCTGCGATATATCTAGTGTGTGTTAAGCTCAGTATAAATATTGATATCTAACGGAATCTGTGATCTATCTGGGTGTGTGTGTAAAGCTCAGTATGAATATCGATATGTAACAGAATCTGTGATATATCTGGGTGTGTGTGTAAAGCTCAGTATAAATATCGATATGTAACAGAATCTGTGATATATCTGGGTGTGTGTGTGAAGCTCAGTATAAATATTGATATCTAACAGAATCTGTGATATATCTGTGTGTGTGTAAAGCTCAGTATAAATATCGATATCGAAAAGTATCTGTGATATATCTGGGTGTGTGTGTAAAGCTCAGTATGAATATCGATATGTAACAGAATCTGTGATATATCTGGGTGTGTGTGTAAAGCTAAGTATACATATCGATATGTAACAGAATCTGTGATATATCTGGGTGTGTGTGTGAAGCTCAGTATAAATATCGATATCTAACAGAATCTGTGATATATCTGGGTGTGTAAAGCTCAGTATAAATATCGATATGTAACAGAATCTGTGATATATCTGGGTGTGTTTGTAAAGCTCAGTATAAATATCGGTATCTAACAGAATCTGTGATATATCTGGGTGTGTGTGTAAAGCTCAGTATAAATATCGATATCTAACAGAATCTGTGATATATCTGGGTGTCTGTGTAAAGCTCAGTATAAATATCGATATGTAACAGAATCTGTGATATATCTGGGTGTGTTTGTAAAGCACAGTATGAATATCGATATCTAACAGAATCTGTGATATATCTGGGTGTGTGTGTAAAGCTCAGTATCAATATCGATATCTAACAGAATCTGTGATATATCTGGGTGTGTGTGTAAAGCTCAGTATAAATATCGATATCTAACAGAATCTGTGATATATCTGGGTGTGTTTGTAAAGCACAGTATGAATATCGATATCTAACAGAATCTGTGATATATCTGGGTGTGTTTGTAAAGCTCAGTATAAATATCGATATCTAACAGAATCTGTGATATATCTGGGTGTGTGTGTAAAGCTCAGTATAAACATCGATATCTAACAGAATCTGTGATATATCTGTGTGTGTGTGTAAATCTCAGTATGAATATCGATATCTAACAGAATCTGTGATATATCTGGGTGTGTGTGTAAAGCTCAGTATAAATATCGATATCGAACAGAATCTGTGATATATCTGTGTGTGTGTGTAAAGCTCAGTATGAATATCGATATGTAACAGAATCTGTGATATATCTGGGTGTGTGTGTAAAGCTCAGTATACATATCGATATGTAACAGAATCTGTGATATATCTGGGTGTGTGTGTGAAGCTCAGTATAAAAATTGATATCTAACAGAATCTGTGATATATCTGGGTGTGTGGGTAAAGCTCAGTATAAATATCGATATCTAACAGAATCTGTGATATATCTGTGTGTGTGTGTAAAGCTCAGTATAAATATCGATATCTAACAGAATCTGTGATATATCTGGGTGTGTGTGTAAAGCTCAGTATCGATATCTGACAGAATCTGTGATATATCTGGGTGTGTTTGTGAAGCTCAGTATAAATAGTGATATCTAACTGAATCTGTGATATATCTGGGAGTGTTTGTAAACCTCAGTATAAATATCGATATCTAACAGAATCTGTGATATATCTGGGTGTGTGTGTAAAGCTCGGTATAAATATCGATATCTAACAGAATCTGTGATATATCTGGGTGTGTGTGTCAAGCTCAGTATGAATATCGATATCTAACAGAATCTGTGATATATCTGGGTGTGTGTGTAAAGCTCAGTATGAATATCGATATCTAACAGAATCTGTGATATATCTGGGTGTGTGTGTAAAGCTCAGTATAAATATCGATATCTAACCGAATCTGTGATATATCTGGGTGTGTTTGTAAAGCTCAGTATAAATATCGATATCTAGCAGAATCTGTGATATATCTGGGTGTGTGTAAAGCTCAGTATAAATATCGATATGTAACAGAATCTGTGATATATCTGGGTGTGTGTGTAAAGCTCCGTATAAATATCGATATGTAACAGAATCTGTGATATATCTGTGTGTGTGTGTAAAGCACAGTATAAATATCGATATCTAACAGAATCTGTGATATATGTGGGTGTGTGTGTAAAGCTCAGTATAAATATCGATATCTAACAGAATCTGTGATATATCTGGGTGTGTTTGTAAAGCACAGTATGAATATCGATATCTAACAGAATCTGTGATATATCTGGGTGTGTTTGTAAAGCTCAGTATAAATATCGATATCTAACAGAATCTGTGATATATCTGGGTGTGTGTGTAAAGCTCAGTATAAACATCGATATCTAACAGAATCTGTGATATATCTGTGTGTGTGTGTAAATCTCAGTATGAATATCGATATCTAACAGAATCTGTGATATATCTGGGTGTGTGTGTAAAGCTCAGTATAAATATCGATATCGAACAGAATCTGTGATATATCTGTGTGTGTGTGTAAAGCTCAGTATGAATATCGATATGTAACAGAATCTGTGATATATCTGGGTGTGTGTGTAAAGCTCAGTATACATATCGATATGTAACAGAATCTGTGATATATCTGGGTGTGTGTGTGAAGCTCAGTATAAAAATTGATATCTAACAGAATCTGTGATATAGCTGGGTGTGTGGGTAAAGCTCAGTATAAATATCGATATCTAACAGAATCTGTGATATATCTGTGTGTGTGTGTAAAGCTCAGTATAAATATCGATATCTAACAGAATCTGTGATATATCTGGGTGTGTGTGTAAAGCTCAGTATCGATATCTGACAGAATCTGTGATATATCTGGGTGTGTTTGTGAAGCTCAGTATAAATAGTGATATCTAACTGAATCTGTGATATATCTGGGAGTGTTTGTAAACCTCAGTATAAATATCGATATCTAACAGAATCTGTGATATATCTGGGTGTGTTTGTAAAGCTCAGTATAAATATCGATATCTAACAGAATCTGTGATATATCTGGGTGTGTGTGTAAAGCTCGGTATAAATATCGATATCTAACAGAATCTGTGATATATCTGGGTGTGTGTGTCAAGCTCAGTATGAATATCGATATCTAACAGAATCTGTGATATATCTGCGTGTGTGTGTAAAGCTCAGTATGAATATCGATATCTAACAGAATCTGTGATATATCTGGGTGTGTGTGTAAAGCTCAGTATAAATATCGATATCTAACCGAATCTGTGATATATCTGGGTGTGTTTGTAAAGCTCAGTATAAATATCGATATCTAGCAGAATCTGTGATATATCTGGGTGTGTGTAAAGCTCAGTATAAATATCGATATGTAACAGAATCTGTGATATATCTGGGTGTGTGTGTAAAGCTCCGTATAAATATCGATATGTAACAGAATCTGTGATATATCTGTGTGTGTGTGTAAAGCACAGTATAAATATCGATATCTAACAGAATCTGTGATATATGTGGGTGTGTGTGTAAAGCTCAGTATAAATATCGATAACTAACAGAATCTGTGACATATCTGGGTGTGTTTGTGAAGCTCAGTATAAATTTCGATATCTAACAGAATCTGTGATATATCTGGATGTGTGTGTAAAGCTCAGTATAAATATCGATATCTAACCGAATCTGTGATATATCTGGGTGTGTTTGTAAAGCTCAGTATAAATATCGATATCTAACAGAATCTGTGATATATCTGAGTGTGTTTGTTAAGCTCAGTATAAATATCGATATCTAACAGAATCTGTGATATATCTGGGTCTGTGTGTGAAGATCAGTATAAATATCGATATCGAACAGAATCTGTGATATATCTGGGTGTGTTTGTGAAGCTCAGTATAAATATCGATATGTAACAGAATCTGTGATATATCTGGGTGTGTGTGTAAAGCTCAGTATAAATATCGATATGTAACAGAATCTGTGATATATCTGGGTGTGTGTGTGAAGCTCAGTATAAATATCGATATCTAACAGAATCTGTGATATATCTGGGTGTGTAAAGCTCAGTATAAATATCGATATCTAACAGAATCTGTGATATATCTGGGTGTGTGTGTAAAGCTCAGTATAAATATTGATATCTAACAGAATCTGTGATATATCTGTGTGTGTAAAGCTCAGTATAAATATCGATATCTAACAGAATCTGTGATATATCTGTGTGAGTGTGTAAAGCTCAGTATAAATATTGATATCTAACAGAATCTGTGATATATCTGTGTATGTAAAGCTCAGTATAAATATCGATATCTAACAGAATCTGTGATATATCTGGGTGTGTGTGTAAAGCTCAGTATAAATATCGATATCGAACAGTATCTGTGATATATCTGGGTGTGTGTGTAAAGCTCAGTATGAATATCGATATGTAACAGAATCTGTGATATATCAGGGTGTGTGTGTAAAGCTAAGTATACATATCGATATGTAACAGAATCTGTGATATATCTGGGTGTGTGTGTGAAGCTCAGTATAAAAATTGATATCTAACAGAATCTGTGATATATCTGGGTGTTTGTGTAAAGCTCAGTATAAATATCGATATCTAACAGAATCTGTGATATATCTGGGTGTCTGTGTAAAGCTCAGTATAAATATCGATATGTAACAGAATCTGTGATATATCTGGGTGTGTTTGTAAAGCACAGTATGAATATCGATATCTAACAGAATCTGTGATATATCTGGGTGTGTTTGTAAAGCTCAGTATAAATATCGATATCTAGCAGAATCTGTGATATATCTGGGTGTGTGTAAAGCTCAGTATAAATATCGATATGTAACAGAATCTGTGATATATCTGGGTGTGTGTGTAAAGCTCCGTATAAATATCGATATGTAACAGAATCTGTGATATATCTGTGTGTGTGTGTAAAGCACAGTATAAATATCGATATCTAACAGAATCTGTGATATATGTGGGTGTGTGTGTAAAGCTCAGTATAAATATCGATAACTAACAGAATCTGTGACATATCTGGGTGTGTTTGTGAAGCTCAGTATAAATTTCGATATCTAACAGAATCTGTGATATATCTGGATGTGTGTGTAAAGCTCAGTATAAATATCGATATCTAACCGAATCTGTGATATATCTGGGTGTGTTTGTAAAGCTCAGTATAGATATCGATATCTAACAGAATCTGTGATATATCTGAGTGTGTTTGTTAAGCTCAGTATAAATATCGATATCTAACAGAATCTGTGATATATCTGGGTCTGTGTGTGAAGATCAGTATAAATATCGATATCGAACAGAATCTGTGATATATCTGGGTGTGTTTGTGAAGCTCAGTATAAATATCGATATGTAACAGAATCTGTGATATATCTGGGTGTGTGTGTAAAGCTCAGTATAAATATCGATATGTAACAGAATCTGTGATATATCTGGGTGTGTGTGTGAAGCTCAGTATAAATATCGATATCTAACAGAATCTGTGATATATCTGGGTGTGTAAAGCTCAGTATAAATATCGATATCTAACAGAATCTGTGATATATCTGGGTGTGTGTGTAAAGCTCAGTATAAATATGGATATCTAACAGAATCTGTGATATATCTGTGTGTGTAAAGCTCAGTATAAATATCGATATCTAACAGAATCTGTGATATATCTGTGTGAGTGTGTAAAGCTCAGTATAAATATTGATATCTAACAGAATCTGTGATATATCTGTGTGTGTAAAGCTCAGTATAAATATCGATATCTAACAGAATCTGTGATATATCTGGGTGTGTGTGTAAAGCTCAGTATAAATATCGATATCGAACAGTATCTGTGATATATCTGGGTGTGTGTGTAAAGCTCAGTATGAATATCGATATGTAACAGAATCTGTGATATATCAGGGTGTGTGTGTAAAGCTAAGTATACATATCGATATGTAACAGAATCTGTGATATATCTGGGTGTGTGTGTGAAGCTCAGTATAAAAATTGATATCTAATAGAATCTGTGATATATCTGGGTGTTTGTGTAAAGCTCAGTATAAATATCGATATCTAACAGAATCTGTGATATATCTGGGTGTCTGTGTAAAGCTCAGTATAAATATCGATATGTAACAGAATCTGTGATATATCTGGGTGTGTTTGTAAAGCACAGTATGAATATCGATATCCAACAGAATCTGTGATATATCTGGGTGTGTTTGTAAAGCTCAGTATAAATATCTATATCTAACAGAATCTGTGATATATCTGGGTGTGTGTGTAAAGCTCAGTATAAATATCGATATCTAACAGAATCTGTGATATATCTGGATGTGTGTGTGAAGCTCAGTATAAATATCGATATCTAACAGAATCTGTGATATATCTAGTGTGTGTTAAGCTCAGTATAAATATTGATATCTAACGGAATCTGTGATCTATCTGGGTGTGTGTGTAAAGCTCAGTATGAATATCGATATGTAACAGAATCTGTGATATATCTGGGTGTGTGTGTAAAGCTCAGTGTAAATATCGATATGTAACAGAATCTGTGATATATCTGGGTGTGTGTGTGAAGCTCAGTATAAATATTGATATCTAACAGAATCTGTGATATATCTGTGTGTGTGTAAAGCTCAGTATAAATATCGATATCGAACAGTATCTGTGCTATATCTGGGTGTGTGTGTAAAGCTCAGTATGAATATCGATATGTAACAGAATCTGTGATATATCTGGGTGTGTTTGTAAAGCACAGTATGAATATCGATATCTAACAGAATCTGTGATATATCTGGGTGTGTTTGTAAAGCTCAGTATAAATATCGATATCTAACAGAATCTGTGATATATCTGGGTGTGTGTGTAAAACTCAGTATAAATATCAATATCTAACAGAATCTGTGATATATCTGGGTGTGTGTGTAAAGCTCAGTATAAATATCGATATCTAACAGAATCTGTGATATATCTGGGTGTGTTTGTAAAGCACAGTATGAATATCGATATCTAACAGAATCTGTGATATATCTGGGTGTGTTTGTAAAGCTCAGTATAAATATCGATATCTAACAGAATCTGTGATATATCTGGGTGTGTGTGTAAAGCTCAGTATAAACATCGATATCTAACAGAATCTGTGATATATCTGGGTGTGTGTGTAAATCTCAGTATGAATATCGATATCTAACAGAATCTGTGATATATCTGGGTGTGTTTGTAAAGCTCAGTATAAATATCGATATCTAACAGAATCTGTGATATATCTGGGTGTGTGTGTAAAGCTCAGTATAAACATCGATATCTAACAGAATCTGTGATATATCTGGGTGTGTGTGTAAAGCTCAGTGTGAATATCGATATCTAACAGAATCTGTGATATATCTGGGTGTGTGTGTGAAGCTCAGTATGAATATCGATATCTAACAGAATCTGTGATATATGTGGGTGTGTGTGTGAAGCTCAGTATAAACATCGATATCTAACAGAATCTGTGATATATCTGGGTGTGTGTGTAAAGCTCAGTATGTATATCGATATGTATCAGAATCTGTGAGATATCTGGATGTGTTTGTAAAGCTCAGTATAAATATCGATATCTAACAGAATCTGTGCAATATCTGTGTGTGTGTGTAAAGCTCAGTATGAATATCGATATCGAACAGAATCTGTGATATATCTGTGTGTGTGTGTAAAGCTCAGTATAAATATCGATATCGAACAGAATCTGTGATATATCTGTGTGTGTGTGTAAAGCTCAGTATAAATATCGATATGTAACAGAATCTGTGATATATCTGGGTGTGTTTGTAAAGCTCAGTATGAATATCGATATCTAACAGAATCTGTGATATATCTGGGTGTGTGTGTAAAGCTCAGTATAAATATCGATATCGAACAGAATCTGTGATATATCTGTGTGTGTGTGTAAAGCTCAGTATGAATATCGATATGTAACAGAATCTGTGATATATCTGGGTGTGTGTGTAAAGCTCAGTATACATATCGATATGTAACAGAATCTGTGATATATCTGGGTGTGTGTGTGAAGCTCAGTATAAATATCGATATCTAACAGAATCTGTGATATATCTGGGTGTGTGTGTAAAGCTCAGTATAAATATCGATATCTAACAGAATCTGTGATATATCTGGATGTGTGTGTGAAGCTCAGTATAAATATCGATATCTAACAGAATCTGTGATATATCTAGTGTGTGTTAAGCTCAGTATAAATATTGATATCTAACGGAATCTGTGATCTATCTGGGTGTGTGTGTAAAGCTCAGTATGAATATCGATATGTAACAGAATCTGTGATATATCTGGGTGTGTGTGTAAAGCTCAGTATAAATATCGATATGTAACAGAATCTGTGATATATCTGGGTGTGTGTGTGAAGCTCAGTATAAATATTGATATCTAACAGAATCTGTGATATATCTGTGTGTGTGTAAAGCTCAGTATAAATATCGATATCGAACAGTATCTGTGATATATCTGGGTGTGTGTGTAAAGCTCAGTATGAATATCGATATGTAACAGAATCTGTGATATATCTGGGTGTGTGTGTAAAGCTAAGTATACATATCGATATGTAACAGAATCTGTGATATATCTGGGTGTGTGTGTGAAGCTCAGTATAAATATCGATATCTAACAGAATCTGTGATATATCTGGGTGTGTAAAGCTCAGTATAAATATCGATATGTAACAGAATCTGTGATATATCTGGGTGTGTTTGTAAAGCTCAGTATAAATATCGGTATCTAACAGAATCTGTGATATATCTGGGTGTGTGTGTAAAGCTCAGTATAAATATCGATATCTAACAGAATCTGTGATATATCTGGGTGTCTGTGTAAAGCTCAGTATAAATATCGATATGTAACAGAATCTGTGATATATCTGGGTGTGTTTGTAAAGCACAGTATGAATATCGATATCTAACAGAATCTGTGATATATCTGGGTGTGTGTGTAAAGCTCAGTATCAATATCGATATCTAACAGAATCTGTGATATATCTGGGTGTGTGTGTAAAGCTCAGTATAAATATCGATATCTAACAGAATCTGTGATATATCTGGGTGTATTTGTAAAGCACAGTATGAATATCGATATCTAACAGAATCTGTGATATATCTGGGTGTGTTTGTAAAGCTCAGTATAAATATCGATATCTAACAGAATCTGTGATATATCTGGGTGTGTGTGTAAAGCTCAGTATAAACATCGATATCTAACAGAATCTGTGATATATCTGTGTGTGTGTGTAAATCTCAGTATGAATATCGATATCTAACAGAATCTGTGATATATCTGGGTGTGTGTGTAAAGCTCAGTATAAATATCGATATCGAACAGAATCTGTGATATATCTGTGTGTGTGTGTAAAGCTCAGTATGAATATCGATATGTAACAGAATCTGTGATATATCTGTGTGTGTGTGTAAAGCTCAGTATACATATCGATATGTAACAGAATCTGTGATATATCTGGGTGTGTGTGTGAAGCTCAGTATAAAAATTGATATCTAACAGAATCTGTGATATATCTGGGTGTGTGTGTAAAGCTCAGTATAAATATCGATATCTAACAGAATCTGTGATATATCTGGGTGTGTGTGTAAAGCTCAGTATCGATATCTGACAGAATCTGTGATATATCTGGGTGTGTTTGTGAAGCTCAGTATAAATAGTGATATCTAACTGAATCTGTGATATATCTGGGAGTGTTTGTAAACCTCAGTATAAATATCGATATCTAACAGAATCTGTGATATATCTGGGTGTGTTTGTAAAGCTCAGTATAAATATCGATATCTAACAGAATCTGTGATATATCTGGGTGTGTGTGTAAAGCTCGGTATAAATATCGATATCTAACAGAATCTGTGATATATCTGGGTGTGTGTGTCAAGCTCAGTATGAATATCGATATCTAACAGAATCTGTGATATATCTGGGTGTGTGTGTAAAGCTCAGTATGAATATCGATATGTAACAGAATCTGTGATATATCTGGGTGTGTGTGTAAAGCTAAGTATACATATCGATATGTAACAGAATCTGTGATATATCTGGGTGTGTAAAGCTCAGTATAAATATCGATATGTAACAGAATCTGTGATATATCTGGGTGTGTTTGTAAAGCTCAGTATAAATATCGGTATCTAACAGAATCTGTGATATATCTGGGTGTGTGTGTAAAGCTCAGTATAAATATCGATATCTAACAGAATCTGTGATATATCTGGGTGTCTGTGTAAAGCTCAGTATAAATATCGATATGTAACAGAATCTGTGATATATCTGGGTGTGTTTGTAAAGCACAGTATGAATATCGATATCTAACAGAATCTGTGATATATCTGGGTGTGTGTGTAAAGCTCAGTATCAATATCGATATCTAACAGAATCTGTGATATATCTGGGTGTGTGTGTAAAGCTCAGTATAAATATCGATATCTAACAGAATCTGTGATATATCTGGGTGTATTTGTAAAGCACAGTATGAATATCGATATCTAACAGAATCTGTGATATATCTGGGTGTGTTTGTAAAGCTCAGTATAAATATCGATATCTAACAGAATCTGTGATATATCTGGGTGTGTGTGTAAAGCTCAGTATAAACATCGATATCTAACAGAATCTGTGATATATCTGTGTGTGTGTGTAAATCTCAGTATGAATATCGATATCTAACAGAATCTGTGATATATCTGGGTGTGTGTGTAAAGCTCAGTATAAATATCGATATCGAACAGAATCTGTGATATATCTGTGTGTGTGTGTAAAGCTCAGTATGAATATCGATATGTAACAGAATCTGTGATATATCTGTGTGTGTGTGTAAAGCTCAGTATACATATCGATATGTAACAGAATCTGTGATATATCTGGGTGTGTGTGTGAAGCTCAGTATAAAAATTGATATCTAACAGAATCTGTGATATATCTGGGTGTGTGTGTAAAGCTCAGTATAAATATCGATATCTAACAGAATCTGTGATATATCTGGGTGTGTGTGTAAAGCTCAGTATCGATATCTGACAGAATCTGTGATATATCTGGGTGTGTTTGTGAAGCTCAGTATAAATAGTGATATCTAACTGAATCTGTGATATATCTGGGAGTGTTTGTAAACCTCAGTATAAATATCGATATCTAACAGAATCTGTGATATATCTGGGTGTGTTTGTAAAGCTCAGTATAAATATCGATATCTAACAGAATCTGTGATATATCTGGGTGTGTGTGTAAAGCTCGGTATAAATATCGATATCTAACAGAATCTGTGATATATCTGGGTGTGTGTGTCAAGCTCAGTATGAATATCGATATCTAACAGAATCTGTGATATATCTGGGTGTGTGTGTAAAGCTCAGTATGAATATCGATATCTAACAGAATCTGTGATATATCTGTGTGTGTGTGTAAAGCTCAGTATAAATATCGATATCTAACCGAATCTGTGATATATCTGGGTGTGTTTGTAAAGCTCAGTATAAATATCGATATCTAGCAGAATCTGTGATATATCTGGGTGTGTGTAAAGCTCAGTATAAATATCGATATGTAACAGAATCTGTGATATATCTGGGTGTGTGTGTAAAGCTCCGTATAAATATCGATATGTAACAGAATCTGTGATATATCTGTGTGTGTGTGTAAAGCACAGTATAAATATCGATATCTAACAGAATCTGTGATATATGTGGGTGTGTGTGTAAAGCTCAGTATAAATATCGATAACTAACAGAATCTGTGACATATCTGGGTGTGTTTGTGAAGCTCAGTATAAATTTCGATATCTAACAGAATCTGTGATATATCTGGATGTGTGTGTAAAGCTCAGTATAAATATCGATATCTAACCGAATCTGTGATATATCTGGGTGTGTTTGTAAAGCTCAGTATAAATATCGATATCTAACAGAATCTGTGATATATCTGAGTGTGTTTGTTAAGCTCAGTATAAATATCGATATCTAACAGAATCTGTGATATATCTGGGTCTGTGTGTGAAGATCAGTATAAATATCGATATCGAACAGAATCTGTGATATATCTGGGTGTGTTTGTGAAGCTCAGTATAAATATCGATATGTAACAGAATCTGTGATATATCTGGGTGTGTGTGTAAAGCTCAGTATAAATATCGATATGTAACAGAATCTATGATATATCTGGGTGTGTGTGTGAAGCTCAGTATAAATATCGATATCTAACAGAATCTGTGATATATCTGGGTGTGTAAAGCTCAGTATAAATATCGATATCTAACAGAATCTGTGATATATCTGGGTGTGTGTGTAAAGCTCAGTATAAATATTGATATCTAACAGAATCTGTGATATATCTGTGTGTGTAAAGCTCAGTATAAATATCGATATCTAACAGAATCTGTGATATATCTGTGTGAGTGTGTAAAGCTCAGTATAAATATTGATATCTAACAGAATCTGTGATATATCTGTGTGTGTAAAGCTCAGTATAAATATCGATATCTAACAGAATCTGTGATATATCTGGGTGTGTGTGTAAAGCTCAGTATAAATATCGATATCGAACAGTATCTGTGATATATCTGGGTGTGTGTGTAAAGCTCAGTATGAATATCGATATGTAACAGAATCTGTGATATATCAGGGTGTGTGTGTAAAGCTAAGTATACATATCGATATGTAACAGAATCTGTGATATATCTGGGTGTGTGTGTGAAGCTCAGTATAAAAATTGATATCTAACAGAATCTGTGATATATCTGGGTGTTTGTGTAAAGCTCAGTATAAATATCGATATCTAACAGAATCTGTGATATATCTGGGTGTCTGTGTAAAGCTCAGTATAAATATCGATATGTAACAGAATCTGTGATATATCTGGGTGTGTTTGTAAAGCACAGTATGAATATCGATATCTAACAGAATCTGTGATATATCTGGGTGTGTTTGTAAAGCTCAGTATAAATATCGATATCTAGCAGAATCTGTGATATATCTGGGTGTGTGTAAAGCTCAGTATAAATATCGATATGTAACAGAATCTGTGATATATCTGGGTGTGTGTGTAAAGCTCCGTATAAATATCGATATGTAACAGAATCTGTGATATATCTGTGTGTGTGTGTAAAGCACAGTATAAATATCGATATCTAACAGAATCTGTGATATATGTGGGTGTGTGTGTAAAGCTCAGTATAAATATCGATAACTAACAGAATCTGTGACATATCTGGGTGTGTTTGTGAAGCTCAGTATAAATTTCGATATCTAACAGAATCTGTGATATATCTGGATGTGTGTGTAAAGCTCAGTATAAATATCGATATCTAACCGAATCTGTGATATATCTGGGTGTGTTTGTAAAGCTCAGTATAAATATCGATATCTAACAGAATCTGTGATATATCTGAGTGTGTTTGTTAAGCTCAGTATAAATATCGATATCTAACAGAATCTGTGATATATCTGGGTCTGTGTGTGAAGATCAGTATAAATATCGATATCGAACAGAATCTGTGATATATCTGGGTGTGTTTGTGAAGCTCAGTATAAATATCGATATGTAACAGAATCTGTGATATATCTGGGTGTGTGTGTAAAGCTCAGTATAAATATCGATATGTAACAGAATCTGTGATATATCTGGGTGTGTGTGTGAAGCTCAGTATAAATATCGATATCTAACAGAATCTGTGATATATCTGGGTGTGTAAAGCTCAGTATAAATATCGATATCTAACAGAATCTGTGATATATCTGGGTGTGTGTGTAAAGCTCAGTATAAATATTGATATCTAACAGAATCTGTGATATATCTGTGTGTGTAAAGCTCAGTATAAATATCGATATCTAACAGAATCTGTGATATATCTGTGTGAGTGTGTAAAGCTCAGTATAAATATTGATATCTAACAGAATCTGTGATATATCTGTGTGTGTAAAGCTCAGTATAAATATCGATATCTAACAGAATCTGTGATATATCTGGGTGTGTGTGTAAAGCTCAGTATAAATATCGATATCGAACAGTATCTGTGATATATCTGGGTGTGTGTGTAAAGCTCAGTATGAATATCGATATGTAACAGAATCTGTGATATATCAGGGTGTGTGTGTAAAGCTAAGTATACATATCGATATGTAACAGAATCTGTGATATATCTGGGTGTGTGTGTGAAGCTCAGTATAAAAATTGATATCTAACAGAATCTGTGATATATCTGGGTGTTTGTGTAAAGCTCAGTATAAATATCGATATCTAACAGAATCTGTGATATATCTGGGTGTCTGTGTAAAGCTCAGTATAAATATCGATATGTAACAGAATCTGTGATATATCTGGGTGTGTTTGTAAAGCACAGTATGAATATCGATATCTAACAGAATCTGTGATATATCTGGGTGTGTGTGTAAAGCTCAGTATAAATATCGATATCTAACAGAATCTGTGATATATCTGGATGTGTGTGTGAAGCTCAGTATAAATATCGATATCTAACAGAATCTGTGATATATCTGTGTGTGTGTAAAGCTCAGTATAAATATCGATATCGAACAGTATCTGTGCTATATCTGGGTGTGTGTGTAAAGCTCAGTATGAATATCGATATGTAACAGAATCTGTGATATATCTGGGTGTGTTTGTAAAGCACAGTATGAATATCGATATCTAACAGAATCTGTGATATATCTGGGTGTGTTTGTAAAGCTCAGTATAAATATCGATATCTAACAGAATCTGTGATATATCTGGGTGTGTGTGTAAAACTCAGTATAAATATCAATATCTAACAGAATCTGTGATATATCTGGGTGTGTGTGTAAAGCTCAGTATAAATATCGATATCTAACAGAATCTGTGATATATCTGGGTGTGTTTGTAAAGCACAGTATGAATATCGATATCTAACAGAATCTGTGATATATCTGGGTGTGTTTGTAAAGCTCAGTATAAATATCGATATCTAACAGAATCTGTGATATATCTGGGTGTGTGTGTAAAGCTCAGTATAAACATCGATATCTAACAGAATCTGTGATATATCTGGGTGTGTGTGTAAATCTCAGTATGAATATCGATATCTAACAGAATCTGTGATATATCTGGGTGTGTTTGTAAAGCTCAGTATAAATATCGATATCTAACAGAATCTGTGATATATCTGGGTGTGTGTGTAAAGCTCAGTATAAACATCGATATCTAACAGAATCTGTGATATATCTGGGTGTGTGTGTAAAGCTCAGTGTGAATATCGATATCTAACAGAATCTGTGATATATCTGGGTGTGTGTGTGAAGCTCAGTATGAATATCGATATCTAACAGAATCTGTGATATATGTGGGTGTGTGTGTGAAGCTCAGTATAAACATCGATATCTAACAGAATCTGTGATATATCTGGGTGTGTGTGTAAAGCTCAGTATGTATATCGATATGTATCAGAATCTGTGAGATATCTGGATGTGTTTGTAAAGCTCAGTATAAATATCGATATCTAACAGAATCTGTGCAATATCTGTGTGTGTGTGTAAAGCTCAGTATGAATATCGATATCGAACAGAATCTGTGATATATCTGGGTGTGTGTGTAAAGCTCAGTATAAATATCGATATCGAACAGAATCTGTGATATATCTGTGTGTGTGTGTAAAGCTCAGTATAAATATCGATATGTAACAGAATCTGTGATATATCTGGGTGTGTTTGTAAAGCTCAGTATGAATATCGATATCTAACAGAATCTGTGATATATCTGGGTGTGTGTGTAAAGCTCAGTATAAATATCGATATGTAACAGAATCTGTGATATATCTGGGTGTGTTTGTAAAGCTCAGTATAAATATCTATATCTAACAGAATCTGTGATATATCTGGGTGTGTGTGTAAAGCTCAGTATAAATATCGATATCTAACAGAATCTGTGATATATCTGGGTGTGTTTGTAAAGCACAGTATGAATATCGATATCTAACAGCATCTGTGATATATCTGGGTGTGTTTGTAAAGCTCAGTATAAATATCGATATCTAACAGAATCTGTGATATATCTGGGTGTGTGTGTAAAGCTCAGTATAAACATCGATATCTAACAGAATCTGTGATATATCTGGGTGTGTGTGTAAATCTCAGTATGAATATCGATATCTAACAGAATCTGTGATATATCTGGGTGTGTTTGTAAAGCTCAGTATAAATATCGATATCTAACAGAATCTGTGATATATCTGGGTGTGTGTGTAAAGCTCAGTATAAACATCGATATCTAACAGAATCTGTGATATATCTGGGTGTGTGTGTAAAGCTCAGTGTGAATATCGATATCTAACAGAATCTGTGATATATCTGGGGGTGTGTGTGAAGCTCAGTATGAATATCGATATCTAACAGAATCTGTGATATATGTGGGTGTGTGTGTGAAGCTCAGTATAAACATCGATATCTAACAGAATCTGTGATATATCTGGGTGTGTGTGTAAAGCTCAGTATGAATATCGATATGTAACAGAATCTGTGATATATCTGGGTGTGTGTGTAAAGCTAAGTATACATATCGATATGTAACAGAATCTGTGATATATCTGTGTGTGTGTGTGAAGCTCAGTATAAAAATTGATATCTAACAGAATCTGTGATATATCTGGGTGTTTGTGTAAAGCTCAGTATAAATATCGATATCTAACAGAATCTGTGATATATCTGGGTGTCTGTGTAAAGCTCAGTATAAATTTCGATATGTAACAGAATCTGTGATATATCTGGGTGTGTTTGTAAAGCACAGTATGAATATCGATATCTAACAGAATCTGTGATATATCTGGATGTGTTTGTAAAGCTCAGTATAAATATCTATATCTAACAGAATCTGTGATATATCTGGGTGTGTGTGTAAAGCTCAGTATAAATATCGATATCTAACAGAATCTGTGATATATCTGGGTGTGTTTGTAAAGCACAGTATGAATATCGATATCTAACAGAATCTGTGATATATCTGGGTGTGTTTGTAAAGCTCAGTATCAATATCGATATCTAACAGAATCTGTGATATATCTGGGTGTGTGTGTAAAGCTCAGTATAAACATCGATATCTAACAGAATCTGTGATATATCTGGGTGTGTGTGTAAATCTCAGTATGACTATCGATATCTAACAGAATCTGTGATATATCTGGGTGTGTGTGTAAAGCTCAGTATAAATATCGATATCGAACAGAATCTGTGATATATCTGTGTGTGTGTGTGTAAAGCTCAGTATGAATATCGATATGTAACAGAATCTGTGATATATCTGGGTGTGTGTGTAAAGCTCAGTATACATATCGATATGTAACAGAATCTGTGATATATCTGGGTGTGTGTGTGAAGCTCAGTATAAAAATTGATATCTAACAGAATCTGTGATATATCTGGGTGTGTGTGTAAAGCTCAGTATAAATATCGATATCTAACAGAATCTGTGATATATCTGTGTGTGTGTGTAAAGCTCAGTATAAATATCGATATCTAACAGAATCTGTGATATATCTGGGTGTGTGTGTAAAGCTCAGTATCGATATCTGACAGAATCTGTGATATATCTGGGTGTGTTTGTGAAGCTCAGTATAAATAGTGATATCTAACTGAATCTGTGATATATCTGGGAGTGTTTGTAAACCTCAGTATAAATATCGATATCTAACAGAATCTGTGATATATCTGGGTGTGTTTGTAAAGCTCAGTATAAATATCGATATCTAACAGAATCTGTGATATATCTGGGTGTGTGTGTAAAGCTCGGTATAAATATCGATATCTAACAGAATCTGTGATATATCTGGGTGTGTGTGTCAAGCTCAGTATGAATATCGATATCTAACAGAATCTGTGATATATCTGGGTGTGTGTGTAAAGCTCAGTATGAATATCGATATCTAACAGAATCTGTGATATATCTGGGTGTGTGTGTAAAGCTCAGTATAAATATCGATATCTAACCGAATCTGTGATATATCTGGGTGTGTGTGTAAAGCTCCGTATAAATATCGATATGTAACAGAATCTGTGATATATCTGTGTGTGTGTGTAAAGCACAGTATAAATATCGATATCTAACAGAATCTGTGATATATGTGGGTGTGTGTGTAAAGCTCAGTATAAATATCGATAACTAACAGAATCTGTGACATATCTGGGTGTGTTTGTGAAGCTCAGTATAAATTTCGATATCTAACAGAATCTGTGATATATCTGTATGTGTGTGTAAAGCTCAGTATAAATATCGATATCTAACCGAATCTGTGATATATCTGGGTGTGTTTGTAAAGCTCAGTATAAATATCGATATCTAACAGAATCTGTGATATATCTGAGTGTGTTTGTTAAGCTCAGTATAAATATCGATATCTAACAGAATCTGTGATATATCTGGGTCTGTGTGTGAAGATCAGTATAAATATCGATATCGAACAGAATCTGTGATATATCTGGGTGTGTTTGTGAAGCTCAGTATAAATATCGATATGTAACAGAATCTGTGATATATCTGGGTGTGTGTGTAAAGCTCAGTATAAATATCGATATGTAACAGAATCTGTGATATATCTGGGTGTGTGTGTGAAGCTCAGTATAAATATTGATATCTAACAGAATCTGTGATATATCTGTGTGTGTAAAGCTCAGTATAAATATCGATATCTAACAGAATCTGTGATATATCTGGGTGTGTGTGTAAAGCTCAGTATAAATATCGATATCGAACAGTATCTGTGATATATCTGGGTGTGTGTGTAAAGCTCAGTATGAATATCGATATGTAACAGAATCTGTGATATATCAGGGTGTGTGTGTAAAGCTAAGTATACATATCGATATGTAACAGAATCTGTGATATATCTGGGTGTGTGTGTGAAGCTCAGTATAAAAATTGATATCTAACAGAATCTGTGATATATCTGGGTGTTTGTGTAAAGCTCAGTATAAATATCGATATCTAACAGAATCTGTGATATATCTGGGTGTGTTTGTAAAGCACAGTATGAATATCGATATCTAACAGAATCTGTGATATATCTGGGTGTGTTTGTAAAGCTCAGTATTAATATCGATATCTAACAGAATCTGTGATATATCTGGGTGTGTGTGTAAAGCTCAGTATAAATATCGATATCTAACAGAATCTGTGATATATCTGGATGTGTGTGTGAAGCTCAGTATAAATATCGATATCTAACAGAATCTGTGATATATCTAGTGTGTGTTAAGCTCAGTATAAATATTGATATCTAACGGAATCTGTGATCTATCTGGGTGTGTGTGTAAAGCTCAGTATGAATATCGATATGTAACAGAATCTGTGATATATCTGGGTGTGTGTGTAAAGCTCAGTATAAATATCGATATGTAACAGAATCTGTGATATATCTGGGTGTGTGTGTGAAGCTCAGTATAAATATTGATATCTAACAGAATCTGTGATATATCTGTGTGTGTGTAAAGCTCAGTATAAATATCGATATCGAACAGTATCTGTGATATATCTGGGTGTGTGTGTAAAGCTCAGTATGAATATCGATATGTAACAGCATCTGTGATATATCTGGGTGTGTGTGTAAAGCTAAGTATACATATCGATATGTAACAGAATCTGTGATATATCTGGGTGTGTGTGTGAAGCTCAGTATAAAAATTGATATCTAACAGAATCTGAGATATATCTGGGTGTTTGTGTAAAGCTCAGTATAAATATCGATATCTAACAGAATCTGTGATATATCTGGGTGTCTGTGTAAAGCTCAGTATAAATATCGATATGTAACAGAATCTGTGATATATCTGGGTGTGTTTGTAAAGCACAGTATCAATATCGATATCTAACAGAATCTGTGATATATCTGGGTGTGTGTGTAAAGCTAAGTATACATATCGATATGTAACAGAATCTGTGATATATCTGGGTGTGTGTGTGAAGCTCAGTATAAAAATTGATATCTAACAGAATCTGAGATATATCTGGGTGTATTTGTAAAGCTCAGTATGAATATCGATATCTAACAGAATCTGTGATATATCTGGGTGTGTTTGTAAAGCTCAGTATAAATATCGATATCTATCAGAATCTGTGATATATCTGGGTGTGTTTGTAAAGCTCAGTATAAACATCGATATCTAACAGAATCTGTGATATATCTGGGTGTGTGTGTAAAGCTCAGTATGTATATCGATATGTATCAGAATCTGTGAGATATCTGGGTGTGTGTGTCAAGCTCAATATGAATATCGATATCTAACAGAATCTGTGATATATCTGGGTGTGTGTGTAAAGCTCAGTATAAATATCTATATCTAACAGAATCTGTGATATATCTGGGTGTGTGTGTAAAGCTCAGTATAAATATCGATATCTAACAGAATCTGTGATATATCTGGGTGTGTTTGTAAAGCACAGTATGAATATCGATATCTAACAGAATCTGTGATATATCTGGGTGTGTTTGTAAAGCTCAGTATAAATATCGATATCTAACAGAATCTGTGATATATCTGGGTGTGTGTGTAAAGCTCTGTATAAACTTCGATATCTAACAGAATCTGTGATATATCTGGGTGTGTGTGTAAATCTCAGTATGAATATCGATATCTAACAGAATCTGTGATATATCTGGGTGTGTTTGTAAAGCTCAGTATAAATATCGATATCTAACAGAATCTGTGTTATATCTGGTTGTGTGTGTAAAGCTCAGTGTGAATATCGATATCTAACAGAATCTGTGATATATCTGGGTATGTGTGTGAAGCTCAGTATGAATATCGATATCTAACAGAATCTGTGATATATGTGGGTGTGTGTGTGAAGCTCAGTATAAACATCGATATCTAACAGAATCTGTGATATATCTGGGTGTGTGTGTAAAGCTCAGTATGTATATCGATATGTATCAGAATCTGTGAGATATCTGGATGTGTTTGTAAAGCTCAGTATAAATATCGATATCTAACAGAATCTGTGCAATATCTGTGTGTGTGTGTAAAGCTCAGTATGAATATCGATATCGAACAGAATCTGTGATATATCTGGGTGTGTGTGTAAAGCTCAGTATAAATATCGATATCGAACAGAATCTGTGATATATCTGTGTGTGTGTGTAAAGCTCAGTATGAATATCGATATGTAACAGAATCTGTGATATATCTGGGTGTGTTTGTAAAGCTCAGTATGAATATCGATATCTAACAGAATCTGTGATATATCTGTGTGTGTGTGTAAAGCTCAGTATAAATATCGATATCGAACAGAATCTGTGATATATCTGTGTGTGTGTGTAAAGCTCAGTATGAATATCGATATGTAACAGAATCTGTGATATATCTGGGTGTGTGTGTAAAGCTCAGTATACATATCGATATGTAACAGAATCTGTGATATATCTGGGTGTGTGTGTGAAGCTCAGTATAAAAATTGATATCTAACAGAATCTGTGATATATCTGGGTGTGTGTGTAAAGCTCAGTATAAATATCGATATCTAACAGAATCTGTGATATATCTGTGTGTGTGTGTAAAGCTCAGTATAAATATCGATATCTAACAGAATCTGTGATATATCTGGGTGTGTGTGTAAAGCCCAGTATCGATATCTGACAGAATCTGTGATATATCTGGGTGTGTTTGTGAAGCTCAGTATAAATAGTGATATCTAACTGAATCTGTGATATATCTGGGAGTGTTTGTAAACCTCAGTATAAATATCGATATCTAACAGAATCTGTGATATATCTGGGTGTGTTTGTAAAGCTCAGTATAAATATCGATATCTAACAGAATCTGTGATATATCTGGGTGTGTGTGTAAAGCTCGGTATAAATATCGATATCTAACAGAATCTGTGATATATCTGGGTGTGTGTGTCAAGCTCAGTATGAATATCGATATCTAACAGAATCTGTGATATATCTGGGTGTGTGTGTAAAGCTCAGTATGAATATCGATATCTAACAGAATCTGTGATATATCTGGGTGTGTGTGTAAAGCTCAGTATAAATATCGATATCTAACCGAATCTGTGATATATCTGGGTGTGTTTGTAAAGCTCAGTATAAATATCGATATCTAGCAGAATCTGTGATATATCTGGGTGTGTGTAAAGCTCAGTATAAATATCGATATGTAACAGAATCTGTGATATATCTGTGTGTGTGTGTAAAGCACAGTATAAATATCGATATCTAACAGAATCTGTGATATATGTGGGTGTGTGTGTAAAGCTCAGTATAAATATCGATAACTAACAGAATCTGTTACATATCTGGGTGTGTTTGTGAAGCTCAGTATAAATTTCGATATCTAACAGAATCTGTGATATATCTGGATGTGTGTGTAAAGCTCAGTATAAATATCGATATCTAACCGAATCTGTGATATATCTGGGTGTGTTTGTAAAGCTCAGTATAAATATCGATATCTAACAGAATCTGTGATATATCTGAGTGTGTTTGTGAAGCTCAGTATAAATATCGATATCTAACAGAATCTGTGATATATCTGGGTCTGTGTGTGAAGATCAGTATAAATATCGATATCGAACAGAATCTGTGATATATCTGGGTGTGTTTGTGAAGCTCAGTATAAATATCGATATCTAACAGAATCTGTGATATATCTGGGTGTGTGTGTAAAGCTCAGTATATATATCGATATCTAACAGAATCTGTGACATATCTGGATGTGTGTGTAAAGCTCAGTATAAATATTTATATCTAACAGAATCTGTGATATATCTGGGTGTGTGTGTGAAGCTCAGTATAAATATCGATATCTAACCGAATCTGTGATATATCTGGGTGTGTTTGTGAAGCTCAGTATAAATATCGATATCTAACAGAATCTGTGATATATCTGGATGTGTGTGTAAAGCTCAGTATAAATATCGATATCTTACAGAATCTGTGATATATCTGGGTGTGTGTGTAAAGCTCAGTATATATATCGATATCTAACAGAATCTGTGACATATCTGGGTGTGTTTGTGAAGCTCCGTATAAATTTCGATATCTAACAGAATCTGTGATATATCTGGATGTGTGTGTAAAGCTCATTATAAATATTGATATCTAACAGAATCTGTGATATATCTGGGTGTGTGTGTAAAGCTCAGTATAAATATTGATATCTAACAGAATCTGTGATATATCTGGATGTGTGTGTAAAGCTCAGTATAAATATCGATATCTAACAGAATCTGTGATATATCTGGATGTGTGTGTAAAGCTCAGTATAAATATCAATATCTTACAGAATCTGTGATATATCTGGGTGTGTGTGTAAAGCTCAGTATAAATATCGATATCTAACAGAATCTGTGATATATCTGGGTGTGTGTGTAAAGCTCCGTATAAATATCGATATGTAACAGAATCTGTGATATATCTGGGTGTGTGTGTAAAGCTCAGTATAAATATCGATATGTAACAGAATCTGTGATATATCTGGGTGTGTGTGTAAAGTTCCGTATCAATATCGATACGTAACAGAATCTGTTATATATCTGGGTGTGTTTGTTAAGCTCAGTATAAATATCGATATCTAACAGAATCTGTGATATATCTGGGTCTGTGTGTGAAGATCAGTATAAATATCGATATCGAACAGAATCTGTGATATATCTGGGTGTGTTTGTGAAGCTCAGTATAAATATCGATATGTAACAGAATCTGTGATATATCTGGGTGTGTGTGTAAAGCTCAGTATAAATATCGATATGTAACAGAATCTGTGATATATCTGGGTGTGTGTGTGAAGCTCAGTATAAATATTGATATCTAACAGAATCTGTGATATATCTGTGTGTGTAAAGCTCAGTATAAATATCGATATCTAACAGAATCTGTGATATATCTGGGTGTGTGTGTAAAGCTCAGTATAAATATCGATATCGAACAGTATCTGTGATATATCTGGGTGTGTGTGTAAAGCTCAGTATGAATATCGATATGTAACAGAATCTGTGATATATCAGGGTGTGTGTGTAAAGCTAAGTATACATATCGATATGTAACAGAATCTGTGATATATCTGGGTGTGTGTGTGAAGCTCAGTATAAAAATTGATATCTAACAGAATCTGTGATATATCTGGGTGTTTGTGTAAAGCTCAGTATAAATATCGATATCTAACAGAATCTGTGATATATCTGGGTGTGTTTGTAAAGCACAGTATGAATATCGATATCTAACAGAATCTGTGATATATCTGGGTGTGTTTGTAAAGCTCAGTATTAATATCGATATCTAACAGAATCTGTGATATATCTGGGTGTGTGTGTAAAGCTCAGTATAAATATCGATATCTAACAGAATCTGTGATATATCTGGATGTGTGTGTGAAGCTCAGTATAAATATCGATATCTAACAGAATCTGTGATATATCTAGTGTGTGTTAAGCTCAGTATAAATATTGATATCTAACGGAATCTGTGATCTATCTGGGTGTGTGTGTAAAGCTCAGTATGAATATCGATATGTAACAGAATCTGTGATATATCTGGGTGTGTGTGTAAAGCTCAGTATAAATATCGATATGTAACAGAATCTGTGATATATCTGGGTGTGTGTGTGAAGCTCAGTATAAATATTGATATCTAACAGAATCTGTGATATATCTGTGTGTGTGTAAAGCTCAGTATAAATATCGATATCGAACAGTATCTGTGATATATCTGGGTGTGTGTGTAAAGCTCAGTATGAATATCGATATGTAACAGCATCTGTGATATATCTGGGTGTGTGTGTAAAGCTAAGTATACATATCGATATGTAACAGAATCTGTGATATATCTGGGTGTGTGTGTGAAGCTCAGTATAAAAATTGATATCTAACAGAATCTGAGATATATCTGGGTGTTTGTGTAAAGCTCAGTATAAATATCGATATCTAACAGAATCTGTGATATATCTGGGTGTCTGTGTAAAGCTCAGTATAAATATCGATATGTAACAGAATCTGTGATATATCTGGGTGTGTTTGTAAAGCACAGTATCAATATCGATATCTAACAGAATCTGTGATATATCTGGGTGTGTGTGTAAAGCTAAGTATACATATCGATATGTAACAGAATCTGTGATATATCTGGGTGTGTGTGTGAAGCTCAGTATAAAAATTGATATCTAACAGAATCTGAGATATATCTGGGTGTATTTGTAAAGCTCAGTATGAATATCGATATCTAACAGAATCTGTGATATATCTGGGTGTGTTTGTAAAGCTCAGTATAAATATCGATATCTATCAGAATCTGTGATATATCTGGGTGTGTTTGTAAAGCTCAGTATAAACATCGATATCTAACAGAATCTGTGATATATCTGGGTGTGTGTGTAAAGCTCAGTATGTATATCGATATGTATCAGAATCTGTGAGATATCTGGGTGTGTGTGTCAAGCTCAATATGAATATCGATATCTAACAGAATCTGTGATATATCTGGGTGTGTGTGTAAAGCTCAGTATAAATATCTATATCTAACAGAATCTGTGATATATCTGGGTGTGTGTGTAAAGCTCAGTATAAATATCGATATCTAACAGAATCTGTGATATATCTGGGTGTGTTTGTAAAGCACAGTATGAATATCGATATCTAACAGAATCTGTGATATATCTGGGTGTGTTTGTAAAGCTCAGTATAAATATCGATATCTAACAGAATCTGTGATATATCTGGGTGTGTGTGTAAAGCTCTGTATAAACTTCGATATCTAACAGAATCTGTGATATATCTGGGTGTGTGTGTAAATCTCAGTATGAATATCGATATCTAACAGAATCTGTGATATATCTGGGTGTGTTTGTAAAGCTCAGTATAAATATCGATATCTAACAGAATCTGTGATATATCTGGTTGTGTGTGTAAAGCTCAGTGTGAATATCGATATCTAACAGAATCTGTGATATATCTGGGTATGTGTGTGAAGCTCAGTATGAATATCGATATCTAACAGAATCTGTGATATATGTGGGTGTGTGTGTGAAGCTCAGTATAAACATCGATATCTAACAGAATCTGTGATATATCTGGGTGTGTGTGTAAAGCTCAGTATGTATATCGATATGTATCAGAATCTGTGAGATATCTGGATGTGTTTGTAAAGCTCAGTATAAATATTGATATCTAACAGAATCTGTGCAATATCTGTGTGTGTGTGTAAAGCTCAGTATGAATATCGATATCGAACAGAATCTGTGATATATCTGGGTGTGTGTGTAAAGCTCAGTATAAATATCGATATCGAACAGAATCTGTGATATATCTGTGTGTGTGTGTAAAGCTCAGTATGAATATCGATATGTAACAGAATCTGTGATATATCTGGGTGTGTTTGTAAAGCTCAGTATGAATATCGATATCTAACAGAATCTGTGATATATCTGTGTGTGTGTGTAAAGCTCAGTATAAATATCGATATCGAACAGAATCTGTGATATATCTGTGTGTGTGTGTAAAGCCCAGTATGAATATCGATATGTAACAGAATCTGTGATATATCTGGGTGTGTGTGTAAAGCTCAGTATACATATCGATATGTAACAGAATCTGTGATATATCTGGGTGTGTGTGTGAAGCTCAGTATAAAAATTGATATCTAACAGAATCTGTGATATATCTGGGTGTGTGTGTAAAGCTCAGTATAAATATCGATATCTAACAGAATCTGTGATATATCTGTGTGTGTGTGTAAAGCTCAGTATAAATATCGATATCTAACAGAATCTGTGATATATCTGGGTGTGTGTGTAAAGCCCAGTATCGATATCTGACAGAATCTGTGATATATCTGGGTGTGTTTGTGAAGCTCAGTATAAATAGTGATATCTAACTGAATCTGTGATATATCTGGGAGTGTTTGTAAACCTCAGTATAAATATCGATATCTAACAGAATCTGTGATATATCTGGGTGTGTTTGTAAAGCTCAGTATAAATATCGATATCTAACAGAATCTGTGATATATCTGGGTGTGTGTGTAAAGCTCGGTATAAATATCGATATCTAACAGAATCTGTGATATATCTGGGTGTGTGTGTCAAGCTCAGTATGAATATCGATATCTAACAGAATCTGTGATATATCTGGGTGTGTGTGTAAAGCTCAGTATGAATATCGATATCTAACAGAATCTGTGATATATCTGGGTGTGTGTGTAAAGCTCAGTATAAATATCGATATCTAACCGAATCTGTGATATATCTGGGTGTGTTTGTAAAGCTCAGTATAAATATCGATATCTAGCAGAATCTGTGATATATCTGGGTGTGTGTAAAGCTCAGTATAAATATCGATATGTAACAGAATCTGTGATATATCTGTGTGTGTGTGTAAAGCACAGTATAAATATCGATATCTAACAGAATCTGTGATATATGTGGGTGTGTGTGTAAAGCTCAGTATAAATATCGATAACTAACAGAATCTGTTACATATCTGGGTGTGTTTGTGAAGCTCAGTATAAATTTCGATATCTAACAGAATCTGTGATATATCTGGATGTGTGTGTAAAGCTCAGTATAAATATCGATATCTAACCGAATCTGTGATATATCTGGGTGTGTTTGTAAAGCTCAGTATAAATATCGATATCTAACAGAATCTGTGATATATCTGAGTGTGTTTGTGAAGCTCAGTATAAATATCGATATCTAACAGAATCTGTGATATATCTGGGTCTGTGTGTGAAGATCAGTATAAATATCGATATCGAACAGAATCTGTGATATATCTGGGTGTGTTTGTGAAGCTCAGTATAAATATCGATATCTAACAGAATCTGTGATATATCTGGGTGTGTGTGTAAAGCTCAGTATATATATCGATATCTAACAGAATCTGTGACATATCTGGATGTGTGTGTAAAGCTCAGTATAAATATTTATATCTAACAGAATCTGTGATATATCTGGGTGTGTGTGTGAAGCTCAGTATAAATATCGATATCTAACCGAATCTGTGATATATCTGGGTGTGTTTGTGAAGCTCAGTATAAATATCGATATCTAACAGAATCTGTGATATATCTGGATGTGTGTGTAAAGCTCAGTATAAATATCGATATCTTACAGAATCTGTGATATATCTGGGTGTGTGTGTAAAGCTCAGTATATATATCGATATCTAACAGAATCTGTGACATATCTGGGTGTGTTTGTGAAGCTCCGTATAAATTTCGATATCTAACAGAATCTGTGATATATCTGGATGTGTGTGTAAAGCTCATTATAAATATTGATATCTAACAGAATCTGTGATATATCTGGGTGTGTGTGTAAAGCTCAGTATAAATATTGATATCTAACAGAATCTGTGATATATCTGGATGTGTGTGTAAAGCTCAGTATAAATATCGATATCTAACAGAATCTGTGATATATCTGGATGTGTGTGTAAAGCTCAGTATAAATATCAATATCTTACAGAATCTGTGATATATCTGGGTGTGTGTGTAAAGCTCAGTATAAATATCGATATCTAACAGAATCTGTGATATATCTGGGTGTGTGTGTAAAGCTCCGTATAAATATCGATATGTAACAGAATCTGTGATATATCTGGGTGTGTGTGTAAAGCTCAGTATAAATATCGATATGTAACAGAATCTGTGATATATCTGGGTGTGTGTGTAAAGTTCCGTATCAATATCGATACGTAACAGAATCTGTTATATATCTGGGTGTGTGTGTAAAGCTCAGTATAAATATCGATATCTAACAGAATCTGTGATATATCTGGGTGTGTGTGTAAAGCTCAGTATAAATATCGATAACTAACAGAATCTGTGACATATCTGGGTGTGTTTGTGAAGCTCAGTATAAATTTCGATATCTAACAGAATCTGTGATATATCTGGATGTGGGTGTAAAGCTCAGTATAAATATCGATATCTAACCGAATCTGTGATATATCTGGGTGTGTTTGTAAAGCTCAGTATAAATGTCGATATCTAACAGAATCTGTGATATATCTGGGTCTGTGTGTGAAGCTCAGTATAAATATCGATATCTAACAGAATCTGTGATATATCTGGGTGTGTTTGTGAAGCTCAGTATAAATATCGATATCTAACAGAATCTGTGATATATCTGGATGTGTTTGTAAAGCTCAGTATAAATATCGATATCTAACAGAATCTGTGATATATCTGGGTGTGTGTGTAAATCTCAGTATATATATCGATATCTAACAGAATCTGTGACATATCTGGGAGTGTTTGTGAAGCTCAGTATAAAATTCGATATCTAACAGAATCTGTGATAAAACTGGATGTGTGTGTCAAGCTCAGTATAAATATTGATATCTAACAGAATCTGTGATATATCTGGGTGTGTGTGTAAAGCTCAGTATAAATATTGATATCTAACAGAATCTGTGATATATCTGGGTGTGTGTGTATAGCTCAGTATAAATATCGATATCTAACAGAATCTGTGATATATCTGGGTGTGTGTGTAAAGCTCAGTATAAATATCGATATCGAACAGAATCTGTGATATATCTGGGTGTGTGTGTAAAGCTCAGTATAAATATCGATATCTAACAGAATCTGTGATATATCTGGGTGTGTTTTTAAAGCTCAGTATGAATATCGATATCTAGCAGAATCTGTGATATATCTGTGTGTGTGTGTAAAGCTCAGTATAAATATTGATATCTAACAGAATCTGTGATATATCTGGGTGTGTGTGTAAAGCTCAGTATAAATATCGATATGTAACAGAATCTGTGATATATCTGGGTGTGTGTGTGAAGCTCAGTATAAATATCGATATCTAACAGAATCTGTGATATATCTGGGTGTGTTTGTGAAGCTCAGTATAAATATCGATATCTAACAGAATCTGTGATATATCTGGATGTGTGTGTAAATCTCAGTATAAATATCGATATCTAACAGAATCTGTGATATATCTGGATGTGTGTGTAAAGCTCAGTATAAATATCAATATCTTACAGAATCTGTGATATATCTGGGTGTGTGTGTAAAGCTCAGTATAAATATCGACATCTAACAGAATCTGTGATATATCTGGGTGTGTGTGTAAAGCTCCGTATAAATATCGATATGTAACAGAATCTGTGATATATCTGGGTGTGTGTGTAAAGCTCAGTATAAATATCGATATGTAACAGAATCTGTGATATATCTGGGTGTGTGTGTAAAGCTCAGTATAAATATCGATAACTAACAGAATCTGTGACATATCTGGGTGTGTTTGTGAAGCTCAGTATAAATTTCGATATCTAACAGAATCTGTGATATATCTGGATGTGTGTGTAAAGCTCAGTATAAATATCGATATCTAACCGAATCTGTGATATATCTGGGTGTGTTTGTAAAGCTCAGTATAAATGTCGATATCTAACAGAATCTGTGATTTATCTGGGTGTGTTTGTAAAGCTCAGTATAAATATCGATATCTAACAGAATCTGTGATATATCTGGGTCTGTGTGTGAAGCTCAGTATAAATATCGATATCTAACAGAATCTGTGATATATCTGAGTGTGTTTGTGAAGCTCAGTATAAATATCGATATCTAACAGAATCTGTGATATATCTGGATGTGTGTGTAAAGCTCAGTATAAATATCGATATCTAACAGAATCTGTGATATATCTGTGTGTGTGTGTAAATCTCAGTATATATATCGATATCTAACAGAATCTGTGACATATCTGGGTGTGCTTGTGAAGCTCAGTATAAAATTCGATATCTAACAGAATCTGTGATATATCTGGATGTGTGTGTCAAGCTCAGTATAAATATTGATATCTAACAGAATCTGTGATATATCTGGGTGTGTGTGTAAAGCTCAGTATAAATATCGATATGTAACAGAATCTGTGATATATCTGGGTGTGTTTGTAAAGCTCAGTATAAATATCGATATCTAACAGAATCTGTGATATATCTGGGTGTGTGTGTGAAGCTCAGTATAAATATCGATATCTAACATAAACTGTGATATATCTGGGCGTGTTTGTGAAGCTCAGTATAAATATCGATATCTAACAGAATCTGTGATATATCTGGGTGCGTGTGTAAAGCTCAGTATAAATATCGATATCTAACAGAATCTGTGATATATCTGGATGTGTGTGTAAAGCTCAGTATAAATATCGATATCTAACAGAATCTGTGATATATCTGGGTGTGTGTGTAAAGCTCAGTATAAATATCGATATCTAACAGAATCTGTGATATATCTGGGTGTGTGTGTAAAGCTCAGTATAAATATCGATATGTAACAGAATCTGTGATATATCTGTGTGTGTGTGTAAAGCTCAGTATAAATATCGATATCTAACAGAATCTGTGATATATCTGGGTGTGTTTGTGAAGCTCAGAATAAATATCGATATCTAACAGAATCTGTGATATATCTGGGTGTGTTTGTAAAGCTCAGTATGAATATCGATATCTAACAGAATCAGTGATATATCTGGGTGTGTTTGTAAAGCTCAGTATAAATATCGATATCTAACAGAATCTGTGATATATCTGGGTGTGTGTGTATAGCTCAGTATAAATATCGATATCTAACAGAATCTGTGATATATCTGGGTGTGTGTGTAAAGCTCAGTATCAATATCGATATCGAACAGAATCTGTGATATATCTGGGTGTGTGTGTAAAGCTCAGTATAAATATCGATATCTAACAGAATCTGTGATATATCTGGGTGTGTTTTTAAAGCTCAGTATGAATATCGATATCTAGCAGAATCTGTGATATATCTGTGTGTGTGTGTAAAGCTCAGTATAAATATTGATATCTAACAGAATCTGTGATATATCTGGGTGTGTGTGTAAAGCTCAGTATAAATATCGATATGTAACAGAATCTGTGATATATCTGGGTGTGTGTGTGAAGCTCAGTATAAATATCGATATGTAACAGAATCTGTGATATATCTGGGTGTGTTTGTGAAGCTCAGTATAAATATCGATATCTAACAGAATCTGTGATATATCTGGATGTGTGTGTAAATCTCAGTATAAATATCGATATCTAACAGAATCTGTGATATATCTGGATGTGTGTGTAAAGCTCAGTATAAATATCAATATAATACAGAATCTGTGATATATCTGGGTGTGTGTGTAAAGCTCAGTATAAATATCGATATCTAACAGAATCTGTGATATATCTGGGTGTGTGTGTAAAGCTCCGTATAAATATCGATATGTAACAGAATCTGTGATATATCTGGGTGTGTGTGTAAAGCTCAGTATAAATATCGATATGTAACAGAATCTGTGATATATCTGGGTGTGTGTGTAAAGCTCAGTATAAATATCGATAACTAACAGAATCTGTGACATATCTGGGTGTGTTTGTGAAGCTCAGTATAAATTTCGATATCTAACAGAATCTGTGATATATCTGGATGTGTGTGTAAAGCTCAGTATAAATATCGATATCTAACCGAATCTGTGATATATCTGGGTGTGTTTGTAAAGCTCAGTATAAATGTCGATATCTAACAGAATCTGTGATATATCTGGGTGTGTTTGTAAAGCTCAGTATAAATATCGATATCTAACAGAATCTGTGATATATCTGGGTCTGTGTGTGAAGCTCAGTATAAATATCGATATCTAACAGAATCTGTGATATATCTGAGTGTGTTTGTGAAGCTCAGTATAAATATCGATATCTAACAGAATCTGTGATATATCTGGATGTGTGTGTAAAGCTCAGTATAAATATCGATATCTAACAGAATCTGTGATATATCTGGGTGTGTGTGTAAATCTCAGTATATATATCGATATCTAACAGAATCTCTGACATATCTGGGTGTGTTTGTGAAGCTCAGTATAAAATTCGACATCTAACAGAATCTGTGATATATCTGGGTGTGTGTGTCAAGCTCAGTATAAATATTGATATCTAACAGAATCTGTGATATATCTGGGTGTGTGTGTAAAGCTCAGTATAAATATCGATATGTAACAGAATCTGTGATATATCTGGGTGTGTTTGTAAAGCTCAGTATAAATATCGATATCTAACAGAATCTGTGATATATCTGGGTGTGTGTGTGAAGCTCAGTATAAATATCGATATCTAACATAATCTGTGATATATCTGGGTGTGTTTGTGAAGCTCAGTATAAATATCGATATCTAACAGAATCTGTGATATATTTGGGTGCGTGTGTAAAGCTCAGTATAAATATCGATATCTAACAGAATCTGTGATATATCTGGATGTGTGTGTAAAGCTCAGTATAAATATCGATATCTAACAGAATCTGTGATATATCTGGGTGTGTGTGTAAAGCTCAGTATAAATATCGATATCTAACAGAATCTGTGATATATCTGGGTGTGTGTGTAAAGCTCAGTATAAATATCGATATGTAACAGAATCTGTGATATATCTGTGTGTGTGTGTAAAGCTCAGTATAAATATCGATATCTAACAGAATCTGTGATATATCTGGGTGTGTTTGTGAAGCTCAGTATAAATATCGATATCTAACAGAATCTGTGATATATCTGGGTGTGTTTGTAAAGCTCAGTATGAATATCGATATCTAACAGAATCAGTGATATATCTGGGTGCATGTGTAAAGATCACTGTAAATATCGATATCTAACAGAATCTGTGATATATCTGGGTGTGTGTGTATAGCTCAGTATAAATATCGATATCTAACAGAATCTGTGATATATCTGTGTGTGTGTGTAAAGCTCAGTATAAATATCGATATCTAACAGAATCTGTGATATATCTGTGTGTGTGTGTAAAGCTCAGTATAAATATCGATATCTAACAGAATCTGTGATATATCTGTGTGTGTGTGTAAAGCTCAGTATAAATATCGATATCTAACAGAATCTGTGATATATCTGGGTGTGTTTGTAAAGCTCAGTATAAATATCGATATCGAACAGAATCAGAGATATATCTGGGTGTGTGTGTAAATCTCAGTATAAATATCGATATCTAACAGAATCTGTGATATATCTGGATGTGTGTGTAAAGCTCAGTATAAATATCGATAACTAACAGAATCTGTGACATATCTGGGTGTGTTTGTGAAGCTCAGTATAAATTTTGATATCTAACAGAATCTGTGATATATCTGGATGTGTGTGTAAAGCTCAGTATAAATATCGATATCTAACCGAATCTGTGATATATCTGGGTGTGTTTGTAAAGCTCAGTATAAATGTCGATATCTAACAGAATCTGTGATATATCTGGGTGTGTTTGTAAAGCTCAGTATAAATATCGATATCTAACAGAATCTGTGATATATCTGGGTCTGTGTGTGAAGCTCAGTATAAATATCGATATCTAACAGAATCTGTGATATATCTGGGTGTGTTTGTGAAGCTCAGTATAAATATCGATATCTAACAGAATCTGTTATATATCTGGATGTGTGTGTAAAGCTCAGTATAAATATCGCTATCTAACAGAATCTGTGATATATCTGGGTGTGTGTGTAAATCTCAGTATATATATCGATATCTAACAGAATCTGTGACATATCTGGGTGTGTTTGTAAAGCTCAGTATAAATATCGATATCTAACAGAATCTGTGATATATCTGGGTGTGTGTGTGAAGCTCAGTATAAATATCGATATCTAACAGAATCTGTGATATATCTGGGTGTGTTTGTGAAGCTCAGTACAAATATCGATATCTAACAGAATCTGTGATATATCTGGGTGCGTGTGTAAAGCTCAGTATAAATATCGATATCTAACAGAATCTGTGATATATCTGGGTGTGTGTGTAAAGCTCAGTATAAATATCGATATCTAACAGAATCTGTGATATATCTGGGTGTGTTTGTAAAGCTCAGTATAAATATTGATATCTAACAGAATCTGTGATATATCTTTGTGTGTGTGTATAGCTCAGTATAAATATCGATATCTCACAGAATCTGTGATATATCTGTGTGTGTGTGTAAAGCTCAGTATAAATATCGATATCTAACAGAATCTGTGATATATCTGGGTGTGTGTGTAAAGCTCAGTATAAATATCGATATCTAACAGAATCTGTGATATATCTGGATGTGTGTGTAAAGCTCAGTATAAATATCGATTTATAACAGAATCTGTGATATGTCTGGGTGTGTGTGTAAAGCTCAGTATAAATATCGATATCTAACAGAATCTGTGATATATCTGGGTGTGTTTGTGAAGCTCAGTATAAATATCGATATCTAACAGAATCTGTGATATATCTGGGTGTGTTTGTAAAGCTCAGTATGAATATCGATATGTAACAGAATCAGTGATATATCTGGGTGTGTGTGTAAAGATCACTGTAAATATCGATATCTAACAGAATCTGTGATATATCTGGGTGTGTTTGTAAAGCTCAGAATAAATATCGATATCTAACAGAATCTGTGATATATCTGGGTGTGTGTGTAAAGCTCAGTATAAATATCGATATCTAACAGAATCTGTGATATATCTGGGTGTGTTTGTAAAGCTCAGTATGAATATCGATATCTAACAGAATCTGTGATATATCTGGGTGTGTGTGTAAAGCTCTGTATAAATATCGATATCTAACAGAATCTGTGATATATCTGGGTGTGTTTGTAAAGCTCAGTATGAATATCGATATCTAACAGAATCTGTGATATATCTGGGTGTGTGTGTAAAGCTCTGTATAAATATCGATATCTAACAGAATCTGTGATATATCTGGGTGTGTTTGTAAAGCTCAGTATAAATATCGATATTTAACAGAATCTGTGATATATCTGGGTGTGTGTGTAAAGCTCAGTATAAATATCGATATCTAACAGAATCTGTGATATATTTGGGTGTGTTTGTAAAGCTCAGTATAAATATTGATATCTAACAGAATCTGTGATATATCTGGGTGTGTGTGTATAGCTCAGTATAAATATCGATATCTAACAGAATCTGTGATATATCTGGGTGTGTGTGTAAAGCTCAGTATAAATATCGATATCTAACAGAATCTGTGATATATCTGGGTGTGTCTGTAAAGCTCAGTATAAAGATCGATATCTAACAGAATCTGTGATATATCAGGATGTGTGTCTAAAGCTCAGTATAAATATCGATATCTAACAGAATCTGTGATATGTCTGGGTGTGTGTGTAAAGCTCAGTATAAATATCGATATCTAACAGAATCTGTGATATATCTGGGTGTGTGTGTAAAGCTCAGTATAAATATCGATATCTAACAGAATCTGTGATATATCTGGGTGTGTTTGTAAAGCTCAGTATAAATATTGATATCTAACAGAATCTGTGATATATCTGGGTGTGTGTGTATAGCTCAGTATAAATATCGATATCTAACAGAATCTGTGATATATCTGGGTGTGTGTGTAAAGCTCAGTATCAATATCTATATCTAACAGAATCTGTGATATATCTGGGTGTGTGTGTAAAGCTCAGTATAAATATCGATATCTAACAGAATCTGTGATATATCTGGATGTGTGTGTAAAGCTCAGTATAAATATCGATATCTAACAGAATCTGTGATATGTCTGGGTGTGTGTGTAAAGCTCAGTATAAACATCGATATCTAACAGAATCTGTGATATATCTGGGTATGTGTGTAAAGCTCAGAATAAATATCGATATCTAACAGAATCTGTGATATATCTGGGTGTGTTTGTAAAGCTCAGTATAAATATCGATATCTAACAGAATCTGTGATATATCTGGGTGTGTTTGTAAAGCTCAGTATCAATATCGATATCTAACAGAATCTGTGATATATCTGGGTGTGTGTGTAAAGCTCAGTATAAATATCGATATCTAACAGAATCTGTGATATATCTGGGTGTGTTTGTAAACCTCAGTATAAATATCGATATCTAACAGAATCTGTGATATATCTGGGTGTGTGTGTAAAGCTCAGTAGAAATATCGATATCTAACAGAATCTGTGATATATCTGGGTGTGTTTGTAAAGCTCAGTATAAATATCGATATCTAACAGAATCTGTGATATATCTGGGTGTGTGTAAAGCTCAGTATAAATATCGATATGTAACAGAATCTGTGATATATCTGGGTGTGTGTGTAAAACGCAGTATAAATATCGATATCTAACAGAATCTGTGATATATCTGGGTGTGTTTGTAAAGCTCAGTATGAATATCGATATCTAACAGAATCTGTGATATATCTGGGTGTGTGTGTAAAGCTCAGTATAAATATCGATATCTAACAGAATCTGTGATATATCTGGGTGTGTGTGTAAAGCTCAGTATAAATATCCATGTCTAACAGAATCTGTGATATATCTGGGTGTGTTTGTGTAGCTCAGTATAAATATTGATATCTAACAGAATCTGTGATATATCTGGGTGTGTGTGTAAAGCTCAGTATAAATATCCATGTCTAACAGAATCTGTGATATAACTCGGTGTGTTTGTAAAGCTCAGTATAAATATCGATATGTAACAGAATCTGTGATATATCTGGGTGTGTGTGTAAAGCTCAGTATAAATATCGATATCTAACAGAATCTGTGATATATCTGGGTGTGTGTGTAAAGCTCAGTAGAAATATCGATATCTAACAGAATCTGTGATATATCTGGGTGTGTGTGTAAAGCTCAGTATAAATATCGATATCTAACAGAATCTGTGATATATCTCGGTGTGTGTAAAGCTCAGTATAAATATCGATATGTAACAGAATCTGTGATATATCTGGGTGTGTTTGTAAAGCTCAGTATGAATATCGATATCTAACAGAATCTGTGATATATCTGGGTGTGTGTAAAGCTCAGTATAAATATCGATATGTAACAGAATCTGTGATATATCTGGCTGTGTGTGTAAAGCTCAGTATAAATATCGATATCTAACAGAATCTGTGATATATCTGGGTGTGTGTGTGAAGCTCAGTATAAATATCCATGTCTAACAGAATCTGTGATATATCTCGGTGTGTTTGTAAAGCTCAGTATAAATATCGATATGTAACAGAATCTGTGATATATCTGGGTGTGTGTGTAAAGCTCAGTATAAATATCGATATCTGACAGAATCTGTGATATATCTGGATGTGTTTGTAAAGCTCAGTATGAAAATCGATATGTAACAGAATCTGTGATATATCTGGGTGTGTTTGTAATGCTCAGTATAAATATCGATATCTAACAGAATCTGTGATATATCTGTGTGTGTTTGTAAAGCTCAGTATGTATATCGATATCTAACAGAATCAGTGATATATCTGCGTGTGTTTGTAAAGCTCAGTATGAATATCGATATCTAACAGAATCTGTGATATATCTGGGTGTGTGTGTAAAGCTCAGTATAAATATCGATATCTAACAGAATCTGTGATATATCTGGGTGTGTGTGTAAAGCTCAGTATAAATATCGATATCTAACAGAATCTGTGATATATCTGGATGTGTGTAAAGCTCAGTATAAATATCGATATCTAACAGAATCTGTGATATATCTGTGTGTGTTTGTAAAGCTCAGTATGAATATCGATATCTAACAGAATCAGTGATATATCTGCGTGTGTTTGTAAAGCTCAGTATGAATATCGATATCTAACAGAATCTGTGATATATCTGGGTGTGTGTGTAAAGCTCAGTATAAATATCGATATCTAACAGAATCAGTGATATATCTGCGTGTGTTTGTAAAGCTCAGTATGAATATCGATATCTAACAGAATCTGTGATATATCTGGGTGTGTTTGTAAAGCTCAGTATGTATATCGATATCTAACAGAATCAGTGATATATCTGCGTGTGTTTGTAAAGCTCAGTATGAATATCGATATCTAACAGAATCTGTGATATATCTGGGTGTGTGTGTAAAGCTCAGTATAAATATCGATGTCGAACAGAATATGTGATATATCTGGGTGTGTTTGTAAAGCTCAGTATGAATATCGATATGTAACAGAATGTGTGATATATCTGGGTGTGCGTGTAAAGCTCAGTCTAAATATCGATATCTGACAGAATCTGTGATATATCTGGGTGTTTTGTAAAGCTCAGTATGAATATCGATATCTAACAGAATCTGTGATATATCTGGGTGTGTTTGTAAAGCTCAGTATAAATATCAATATCTAACAGAATCTGTGATATATCTGGGTGTGCTTGAAAAGCTCAGTATAAATATCGATATCTAACAGAATCTGTGATATATCTGGGTGTGTTTGTAAAGCTCAGTATGAATATCGATATCTAACAGAATCTGTGATATATCTGGGTGTGTGTGTAAAGCTCAGTATGAATATCGATATCTAACAGAATCTGTGATATATCTGGGTGTGTGTGTAAAGCTCAGTATGAATATCGATATCTAACAGAATCTGTGATATATCTGGGTGTGTGTAAAGCTCAGTATAAATATCGATATCTAACAGAATCTGTGATATATCTGGGTGTGTGTGTAAAGCTCAGTATAAATATCGATATCTAACAGAATCTGTGATATATGTGGGTGTGTGTGTAAAGCTCAGTATAAATATCGATATCTAACAGAATCTGTGATATATCTGGGTGTTTGTGAAGCTCAGTATAAATATCGATATCTAACAGAACCTGTGATATATCTGGGTGTTTGTGAAGCTCAGTATAAATATCGATATGTAACAGAATCTGTGATATATCTGGGTGTGTGTGTAAAGCTCAGTATAAAAATCAATATCTAACAGAATCTGTGAAATATCTGGGTGTGTGTGTAAAGCTCAGTATAAATATCGATATGTAACATAATCTGTGATATATCTGGGTGTGTTTGTAAAGCTCAGTATAAATATCGATATGTAACATAATCTGTGATATATCTGGGTGTGTTTGTAAAGCACAGTATGAATATCGATATGTAACATAATCTGTGATATATCTGGGTGTGTTTGTAAAGCACAGTATGAATATCGATATCTAACAGAATCTGTGATATATCTGGTTGTGTGTGTAAAGCTCAGTATAAATATCGATATCTAACAGAATCTGTGAAATATCTGGGTGTGTGTGTAAAGCTCAGTATAAATATCGATTTCTAACAGAATCTGTGAAATATCTGGGTGTGTGTGTAAAGCTCAGTATAAATATCGATATCTAACAGAATCTGTGATATATCTGGGTGTGTGTGTAAAGCTCAGTATGAATATCGATATCTAACAGAATCTGTGATATATCTGGGTGTGTTTGTAAAGCTCAGTATGAATATCGATATCTAACAGAATCTGTGATATATCTGGGTGTGTTTGTAAAGCTCAGTATAAACATCGATATCTAACAGAATCTGTGATATATCTGGGTGTGTGTGTAAAGCTCAGTATAAATATCGATATCTAACAGAATCTGTGAAATATCTGGGTGTGTGTGTAAAGCTCAGTATAAATATCGATATGTAACAGAATCTGTGATATATCTGGGTGTGTTTGTAAAGCTCAGTATAAATATCGATATCTAACAGAATCTGTGATATATCTGGGTGTGTGTGTAAAGCTCAGTATGAATATCGATATCTAACAGAATCTGTGATATATCTGGGTGTGTGTGTAAAGCTCAGAATGAATATCGATATCTAACAGAATCTGTGATATATCTGGGTGTGTGTGTAAAGCTCAGAATAAATATTGATATCTAACAGAATCTGTGATATATCTGGTTGTGTGTGTAAAGCTCAGTATAAATATCGATATCTAACAGAATCTGTGATATATCTGGATGTGTGTGTAAAGCTCAGTATAAATATCGATATCTAACTGAATCTGTGTTATATCTGGATGTGTGTGTAAAGCTCAGTATAAATATCGATATCTAACAGAATCTGTGATCTATCTGGGTGTGTGTGTAAATCTCAGTATAAATATCGATATCTAACAGAATCTGTGAGATATCTGGGTGTGTTTGTGAAGCTCAGTATAAATATCGATATCTAACAGAATCTGCGATATATCTGGGTGTGTTTGTAAAGCTCAGTATAAATATCGATATGTAACAGAATGTGTGATATATCTGGGTGTGTGTGTAAAGCTCAGTATAAATATCGATATCTAACAGAATCTGTGATATATCTGGGTGTGTTTGTAAAGCTCAGTATGAATATCGATATCTAACAGAATCTGTGATATATCTGGGTGTGTTTGTAAAGCTCAGTATAAATATCGATATGTAACAGAATGTGTGATATATCAGGGTGTGTGTGTAAAGCTCAGTATAAATATCGATATCTAACAGAATCTGTGATATATCTGGGTGTGTTTGTAAAGCTCAGTATGAATATCGATATCTAACAGAATCTGTGATATATCTGGGTGTGTTTGTAAAGTGCAGTATAAATATCGATATCTAACAGAATCTGTGATATATCTGGGTGTATTTGTAAAGCTCAGTATGAATATCGATATCTAACAGAATCTGTGATATATCTGGGTGTGTGTGTGAAGCTCAGTATAAATATTGATATCTAACAGAATCTGTGATATATCTGGGTGTGTGTGTAAAGCTCAGTATAAATATCGATATCTAACAGAATCTGTGATATATCTGGGTGTGTTTGTGAAGCTCAGTATAAATATCGATATCTAACAGAATCTGTGATATATCTGGGTGTGTGTGTAAAGTTCAGTATAAATATCGATATGTAACAGAATCTGTGATATATCTGGGTGTGTGTGTAAAGCTCAGTATAAATATCGATATGTAACAGAATCTGTGATATATCTGGGTGTGTGTGTAAAGCTCAGTATAAATATCGATATCTAACAGAATCTGTGATATATCTGGGTGTGTGTGTGAAGCTCAGTATAAATATCGATATGTAACAGAATCTGTGATATATCTGGGTGTGTTTGTAAAGCTCAGTATAAATATCGATATCTAACAGAATCTGTGATATATCTGGGTGTGTTTGTAAAGCTCAGTATAAATATCGATATCTAACAGAATCTGTGATATATCTCCGTGTGTTTGTAAAGCTCAGTATAAATATCGATATCTAACAGAATCTGTGATATATCTGGGTGTGTTTGTAAAGCTCAGTATAAATATCGATATCTAACAGAATCTGTGATATATCTCCGTGTGTTTGTAAAGCTCAGTATGAATATCGATATCTAACAGAATCTGTGAGATATCTGGGTGTGTGTGTGAAGCTCAGTATAAATATCGATATCTAACAGAATCTGTGATATATCTGGTTGTGTGTGTAAAGCTCAGTATAAATATCAATATCTAACAGAATCTGTGACATATCTGGGTGTGTTTGTGAAGCTCAGTATAAATATCGATATCTAACAGAATCTGTGGTATATCTGGATGTGTGTGTAAAGCTCAGTATAAATATTGATATCTAACAGAATCTGTGATATATCTGTGTGTGTGTGTAAAGCTCAGTATAAATATCGATATGTAACAGAATCTGTGATATATCTGGGTGTGTGTGTAAAGCTCAGTATAAATATCGATATGTAACAGAATCTGTGATATATCTGGGTGTGTTTGTAAAGCTCAGTATAAATATCGATATCTTACAGAATCTGTGATATATCTGAGTGTGTGTGTGAAGCTCAGTATAAATATCGATATCTAACAGAATCTGTGATATATCTGGATGCGTGTGTAAAGCTCAGAATAAATATCGATATGTAACAGAATATGTGATATATCTGGGTGTGTGTGTAAAGCTCAGTATAAATATCGATATCTAACAGAATCTGTGATATATCTGGGTGTGTGTGTGAAGCTCAGTATAAATATCGATGTCTAACAGAATCTGTGATATATCTGGGTGTGTTTGTAAAGCTCAGTATAAATATCGATATGTAAGAGAATGTGTGATATTTCTGGGTGTGCGTGTAAAGCTCAGTATAAATATCCATATCTAACAGAATCTGTGATATATCTGGGTGTGTTTGTAAAGCTCAGTATGAATATCGATATCTAACAGAATCTGTGATACATCTGGGTGTATTTGTAAATCTCAGTATAAATATCGATATCTAACAGAATCTGTGATATATCTGTGTGTGTTTGTAAAGCTCAGTATGAATATCGATATCTAACAGAATCTGTGATATATCTGGGTTTGTGTGTAAAGCTCAGTATAAATATCGATATCTAACAGAATCTGTGATATATCTGGATGTGTGTGTGAAGCTCAGTTTATATATTGATATCTGACAGAATCTGTGATATATCTGGGTGTGTGTGTAAAGCTCAGTATAAATATCGATATCTAACAGAATCTGTGATATATCTGGGTGTGTGTGAAGCTGAGTATAAATATTGATATGTAACAGAATCTGTGATATATCTGGGTGTGTTTGTAAAGCTCAGTATGAATATCGATATCTAACAGAATCTGTGATATATCTGGGTGTGTGTGTAAAGCTCAGTATAAATATCGATATCTAACAGAATCTGTGATATATCTGGATGTGTGTGTGAAGCTCAGTATGAATATCGATATCTAACAAAATCTGTGATATATCTGGGTGTGTGTGTGAAGCTCAGTATAAATATTGATATCTAACAGAATCTGTGATATATCTGGGTGTGTGTGTAAAGCTCAGTATGAATATTGATATGTAACAGAATCTGTGATATATCTGTGTGTGTGTGTAAAGCTCAGTATAAATATCGATATCTAACAGAATCTGTGATATATCTGGGTGTGTGTGTAAAGCTCAGTATAAATATCGATATCTAACAGAATCTGTGATATATCTGGGTGTTTGTGAAGCTCAGTATAAATATCGATATCTAACAGAATCTGTGATATATCTGGGTGTGTGTGTAAAGCTCAGTATAAAAATCGATATCTAACAGAATCTGTGAAATATCTGGGTGTGTGTGTAAAGCTCAGTATAAATATCGATATGTAACAGAATCTGTGATATATCTGGGTGTGTTTGTAAAGCACAGTATGAATATCGATATCTATCAGAATCTGTCATATATCTGGTTGTGTGTGTAAAGCTCAGTATAAATATTGATATCTAACAGAATCTGTGATATATCTGGGTGTGTTTGTAAAGCTCAGTATAAATATCGATATGTAACAGAATCTGTGATATATCTGGGTGTGTTTGTAAAGCTCAGTATAAATATCGATATCTAACAGAATCTGTGATATATCTGGGTGTGTGTGTAAAGCTCAGTATAAATATCGATATGTAACAGAATCTGTGATATATCTGGATGTGTTTGTAAAGCTCAGTATAAATATCGATATGTAACAGAATCTGTGATATATCTGGATGTGTGTGTAAAGCTCAGTATAAATATCGATATCTAACAGAATCTGTGATATATCTGGATGTGTGTGTAAAGCTCAGTATGAATATCGATATCTAACAGAATCTGTGATATATCTGGATGTGTTTGTAAAGCTCAGTATAAATATCGATATGTAACAGAATCTGTGATATATCTGGGTGTGTGTGTAAAGCTCAGTATAAATATCGATATCTAACAGAATCTGTGATATATCTGGGTGTGTGTGTAAAGCTCAGTATAAATATCGATATCTAACAGAAACTGTAATATATCTGGGTGTGTGTGTAAAGCTCAGTATAAATATCGATATCTAACAGAATCTGTGATATATCTGGGTGTGTGTGTGAAGCTCAGTATAAATATCGATATCTAACAGAATCTGTGATATATCTGGGTGTGTGTGTAAAGCTCAGTATAAATATTGATATCTAACAGAATCGGTGATATATCTGGGTGTGTGTGAAAAGCTCAGTATAAATATCGATATCTATCAGAATCTGTGATATATCTGGGTGTGTTTGTAAAGCACAGTATGAATATCGATATCTAACAGAATCTGTGATATATCTGGGTGTGTGTGTAAAGCTCAGTATAAATATTGATATCTAACAGAATCTGTGATATATCTGGATGTGTGTGTAAAGCTCAGTATAAATATCGATATCTAACAGAATCTGTGATATATCTGGGTGTGTTTGTAAAGCTCAGTATAAACATCGATATCTAACAGAATCTGTGATATATCTGGGTATGTGTGTAAAGCTCAGTATAAATATCGATATGTAACAGAATCTGTGATATATCTAGGTGTGTTTGTAAAGCTCAGTATAAATATCGATATGTAACAGAATCTGTGATATATCTGGGTGTGTTTGTAAAGCTCAGTATAAATATCGACATCTAACAGAATCTGTGATATATCTGGGTGTGTTTGTAAAGCTCAGTATAAATATCGATATCTAACAGAATCTGTGATATATCTGGGTGTGTGTGTGAAGCTCAGTATAAATATCGATATATAACAGAATCTGTGATATATCTGTGTGTGTGTGTAAAGCTCAGTGTAAATATTAGTATGTAACTGAATCTGTGATATATCTGGGTGTGTTAGTAAAGCTCAGTATAAATATCGATATCTAACAGAATCTGTGATATATCTGGGTGTGTGTGTAAAGCTCAGTATAAATATTGATATCTAACAGAATCTGTGATATATCTGGGTGTGTGTGTAAAGCTCAGTATAAATATCGATATCTAACAGAATCTGTGACATATCTGGGTGTGTGTGTAAAGCTCAGTATCAATATCGATATCTAACAGAATCTGTGATATATCTGGGTGTGTTTGTGAAGCTCAGTATGAATATCGATATCTAACAGAATCTTTGATACATCTGGGTGTGTTTGTAAAGCTCAGTATGAATATTGATATCTAACAGAATCTGTGATATATCTGGGTGTGTTTGTAAAACTAAGTATAAATATCGATATCTAACAGAATCTGTGATATATCTGGGTGAGTTTGTAATGCTCAGTATGAATATTGATATCTAACAGAATCTGTGATATATCTGGGTGTGTGTGTAAAGCTCAGTATAAACATCGATATCTAACAGAATCTGTGATATATCTGTGTGTGTGTGTAAAGCACAGTATGAATATCGATATCTAACAGAATCTCTGATATATCTGGGTGGGTGTGTAAAGCACAGTATAAATATCGATATCTAACAGAATCTGTGTTATATCTGGGTGTGTTTGTGAAGCTCAGTATAAATATCGATATGTAACAGACTCTGTGATATATATGGGTGTGTGTGTAAAGCTCAGTATAAATATCGATATCTAACAGAATCTGTGATATATCTGGGTGTGTGTGGAAAGCTCAGTATAAATATCGATATCTAACAGAATCTGTGATATATCTGGGTGTGTTTGTAAAGCTCAGTATGAATATCGATATCTAACAGAATCTGTGATATATCTGGGTGTGTGTGTAAAGCTCAGTATAAATATTGATATCTAACAGAAACTGTGATATATCTGGGTGTTTGTGTAAAGCTCAGTATAAATATCGATATCTATCAGAATCTGTGATATATCTGGGTGTGTTTGTAAAGCACAGTATGAATATCGATATCTAACAGAATCTGTGATATATCTGGGTGTGTGTGTGAAGCTCAGTATAAATATCGATATCTAACAGAATCTGTGATATATCTGGGTGTGTGTGTAAAGCTCAGTATAAATATTGATATCTAACAGAATCGGTGATATATCTGGGTGTGTGTGAAATGCTCAGTATAAATATCGATATCTATCAGAATCTGTGATATATCTGGGTGTGTTTGTAAAGCACAGTATGAATATCGATATCTAACAGAATCTGTGATATATCTGGGTGTGTGTGTAAAGCTCAGTATAAATGTCGATATGTAACATAATCTGTGATATATCTGGATGTGTTTGTAAAGCTCAGTATAAATATCGATATGTAACAGAATAAGTGATATATCTGGATGTGTGTGTAAAGCTCGGTATAAATATCGATATCTAACAGAATCTGTGATATATCTGGGTGTGTGTGTAAAGCTCAGTATAAATATCGATATCTAACAGAATCTGTGATATATCTGGGTGTGTGTGTAAAGCTCAGTATAAATATCGATATCTAACAGAATCTGTGATATATCTGGGTGTGTGTGTAAAGCTCAGTATAAATATTGATATCTAACAGAATCTGTGATATATCTGTGTGTGTGTGTAAAGCTCAGTATAAATATCGATATCTAACAGAATCTGTGATATATCTGGGTGTGTTTGTAAAGCTCAGTATGAATATCGATATCTAACAGAATCTGTGATATATCTGGGTGTGTGTGTAAAGCTCAGTATCAATATCGATATCTAACAGAATCTGTGATATATCTGGGTGTGTGTGTAAAGCTCAGTATAAATATCGATATGTAACAGAATCTGTGATATATCTGGATGTGTTTGTAAAGCTCAGTATAAATATCGATATGTAACAGAATCTGTGATATATCTGGATGTGTGTGTAAAGCTCAGTATAAATATCGATATCTAACAGAATCTGTGATATATCTGGATGTGTGTGTAAAGCTCAGTATGAATATCGATATCTAACAGAATCTGTGATATATCTGGGTGTGTGTGTGAAGCTCAGTATAAATATCGATATATAACAGAATCTGTGATATATCTGTGTGTGTGTGTAAAGCTCAGTGTAAATATTAGTATGTAACTGAATCTGTGATATATCTGGGTGTGTTAGTAAAGCTCAGTATAAATATCGATATCTAACAGAATCTGTGATATATCTGGGTGTGTGTGTAAAGCTCAGTATGAATATCGATATCTAACAGAATCTGTGATATATCTGGGTGTGTGTGTAAAGCTCAGTATAAATATCGATATCTAACAGAATCTGTGATATATCTGGGTGTGTGTGTAAAGCTCAGTATGAATATCGATATCTAACAGAATCTGTGATATATCTGGGTGTGTGTGTAAAGCTCAGTATAAATATCGATATCTAACAGAATCTGTGATATATCTGGGTGTGTGTGTAAAGCTCAGTATAAATATCGATATCTAACAGAATCTGTGATATATCTGGGTGTGTTTGTAAAGCTCAGTATAAATATCGATATCTAACAGAATCTGTGATATATCTGGTTGTGTGTGTAAAGCTCAGTATAAATATTGATATCTAACAGAATCTGTGATATATCTGGGTGTGTGTGTAAAGCTCAGTATAAATATCGATATCTAACAGAATCTGTGACATATCTGGGTGTGTGTGTAAAGCTCAGTATGAATATCGATATCTAACAGAATCTGTGATATATCTGGGTGTGTGTGTAAAGCTCAGTATAAATATCGGTATCTAACAGAATCTGTGATATATCTGGGTGTGTTTGTGAAGCTCAGTATGAATATCGATATCTAACAGAATCTTTGATACATCTGGGTGTGTTTGTAAAGCTCAGTATGAATATTGATATCTAACAGAATCTGTGATATATCTGGGTGTGTTTGTAAAACTAAGTATAAATATCGATATGTAACAGAATCTGTGATAAATCTGGGTGAGTTTGTAATGCTCAGTATGAATATTGATATCTAACAGAATCTGTGATATATCTGGGTGTGTGTGTAAAGCTCAGTATAAACATCGATATCTAACAGAATCTGTGATATATCTGTGTGTGTGTGTAAAGCACAGTATGAATATCGATATCTAACAGAATCTCTGATATATCTGGGTGGGTGTGTAAAGCACAGTATAAATATCGATATCTAACAGAATCTGTGATATATCTGGGTGTGTTTGTGAAGCTCAGTATAAATATCGATATGTAACAGACTCTGTGATATATCTGGGTGTGTGTGTAAAGCTCAGTATAAATATCGATATCTAACAGAATCTGTGATATATCTGGGTGTGTGTGGAAAGCTCAGTATAAATATCGATATCTAACAGAATCTGTGATATATCTGGGTGTGTTTGTAAAGCTCAGTATGAATATCGATATCTAACAGAATCTGTGATATATCTGGGTGTGTGTGTAAAGCTCAGTATAAATATTGATATCTAACAGAATCTGTGATATATCTGGGTGTTTGTGTAAAGCTCAGTATAAATATCGATATCTATCAGAATCTGTGATATATCTGGGTGTGTGTGTAAAGCTCAGTATAAATATCGATATCTAACAGAATCTGTGATATATCTGGGTGTGTGTGTAAAGCTCAGTATAAATATCGATATCTAACAGAATCTGTGATATATCTGGGTGTGTGTGTAAAGCTCAGTATAAATATTGATATCTAACAGAATCTGTGATATATCTGTGTGTGTGTGTAAAGCTCAGTATAAATATCGATATCTAACAGAATCTGTGATATATCTGGGTGTGTTTGTAAAGCTCAGTATGAATATCGATATCTAACAGAATCTGTGATATATCTGGGTGTGTGTGTAAAGCTCAGTATCAATATCGATATCTAACAGAATCTGTGATATATCTGGGTGTGTGTGTAAAGCTCAGTATAAATATCGATATGTAACAGAATCTGTGATATATCTGGATGTGTTTGTAAAGCTCAGTATAAATATCGATATGTAACAGAATCTGTGATATATCTGGATGTGTGTGTAAAGCTCAGTATAAATATCGATATCTAACAGAATCTGTGATATATCTGGATGTGTGTGTAAAGCTCAGTATGAATATCGATATCTAACAGAATCTGTGATATATCTGGGTGTGTGTGTGAAGCTCAGTATAAATATCGATATATAACAGAATCTGTGATATATCTGTGTGTGTGTGTAAAGCTCAGTGTAAATATTAGTATGTAACTGAATCTGTGATATATCTGGGTGTGTTAGTAAAGCTCAGTATAAATATCGATATCTAACAGAATCTGTGATATATCTGGGTGTGTGTGTAAAGCTCAGTATGAATATCGATATCTAACAGAATCTGTGATATATCTGGGTGTGTGTGTAAAGCTCAGTATAAATATCGATATCTAACAGAATCTGTGATATATCTGGGTGTGTGTGTAAAGCTCAGTATGAATATCGATATCTAACAGAATCTGTGATATATCTGGGTGTGTGTGTAAAGCTCAGTATAAATATCGATATCTAACAGAATCTGTGATATATCTGGGTGTGTGTGTAAAGCTCAGTATAAATATCGATATCTAACAGAATCTGTGATATATCTGGGTGTGTTTGTAAAGCTCAGTATAAATATCGATATCTAACAGAATCTGTGATATATCTGGTTGTGTGTGTAAAGCTCAGTATAAATATTGATATCTAACAGAATCTGTGATATATCTGGGTGTGTGTGTAAAGCTCAGTATAAATATCGATATCTAACAGAATCTGTGACATATCTGGGTGTGTGTGTAAAGCTCAGTATGAATATCGATATCTAACAGAATCTGTGATATATCTGGGTGTGTGTGTAAAGCTCAGTATAAATATCGATATCTAACAGAATCTGTGATATATCTGGGTGTGTTTGTGAAGCTCAGTATGAATATCGATATCTAACAGAATCTTTGATACATCTGGGTGTGTTTGTAAAGCTCAGTATGAATATTGATATCTAACAGAATCTGTGATATATCTGGGTGTGTTTGTAAAACTAAGTATAAATATCGATATCTAACAGAATCTGTGATAAATCTGGGTGAGTTTGTAATGCTCAGTATGAATATTGATATCTAACAGAATCTGTGATATATCTGGGTGTGTGTGTAAAGCTCAGTATAAACATCGATATCTAACAGAATCTGTGATATATCTGTGTGTGTGTGTAAAGCACAGTATGAATATCGATATCTAACAGAATCTCTGATATATCTGGGTGGGTGTGTAAAGCACAGTATAAATATCGATATCTAACAGAATCTGTGATATATCTGGGTGTGTTTGTGAAGCTCAGTATAAATATCGATATGTAACAGACTCTGTGATATATCTGGGTGTGTGTGTAAAGCTCAGTATAAATATCGATATCTAACAGAATCTGTGATATATCTGGGTGTGTGTGGAAAGCTCAGTATAAATATCGATATCTAACAGAATCTGTGATATATCTGGGTGTGTTTGTAAAGCTCAGTATGAATATCGATATCTAACAGAATCTGTGATATATCTGGGTGTGTGTGTAAAGCTCAGTATAAATATTGATATCTAACAGAATCTGTGATATATCTGGGTGTTTGTGTAAAGCTCAGTATAAATATCGATATCTATCAGAATCTGTGATATATCTGGGTGTGTTTGTAAAGCACAGTATGAATATCGATATCTAACAGAATCTGTGATATATCTGGGTGTGTGTGTGAAGCTCAGTATAAATATCGATATCTAACAGAATCTGTGATATATCTGGGTGTGTGTGTAAAGCTCAGTATAAATATTGATATCTAACAGAATCGGTGATATATCTGGGTGTGTGTGAAAAGCTCAGTATAAATATCGATATCTATCAGAATCTGTGATATATCTGGGTGTGTTTGTAAAGCACAGTATGAATATCGATATCTAACAGAATCTGTGATATATCTGGGTGTGTGTGTAAAGCTCAGTATAAATGTCGATATGTAACATAATCTGTGATATATCTGGATGTGTTTGTAAAGCTCAGTATAAATATCGATATGTAACAGAATCTGTGATATATCTGGATGTGTGTGTAAAGCTCGGTATAAATATCGATATCTAACAGAATCTGTGATATATCTGGGTGTGTGTGTAAAGCTCAGTATAAATATCGATATCTAACAGAATCTGTGATATATCTGGGTGTGTTTGTAAAGCTCAGTATAAATATCGATATCTAACAGAATCTGTGATATATCTGGGTGTGTGTGTAAGCTCAGTATAAATATCGATATGTAACAGAATCTGTGATATATCTGGATGTGTTTGTAAAGCTCAGTATAAATATCGATATGTAACAGAATCTGTGATATATCTGGATGTGTGTGTAAAGCTCAGTATAAATATCGATATCTAACAGAATCTGTGATATATCTGGATGTGTGTGTAAAGCTCAGTATGAATATCGATATCTAACAGAATCTGTGATATATCTGGATGTGTTTGTAAAGCTCAGTATAAATATGGATATGTAACAGAATCTGTGATATATGTGGGTGTGTGTGTAAAGCTCAGTGTAAATATCGATATCTAACAGAATCTGTGATATATCTGGGTGTGTGTGTAAAGCTCAGTATAAATATCGATATCTAACAGAAACTGTAATATATCTGGGTGTGTGTGTAAAGCTCAGTATAAATATCGATATCTAACAGAATCTGTGATATATCTGGGTGTGTGTGTGAAGCTCAGTATAAATATCGATATCTAACAGAATCTGTGATATATCTGGGTGTGTGTGTAAAGCTCAGTATAAATATTGATATCTAACAGAATCGGTGATATATCTGGGTGTGTGTGAAAAGCTCAGTATAAATATCGATATCTATCAGAATCTGTGATATATCTGGGTGTGTTTGTAAAGCACAGTATGAATATCGATATCTAACAGAATCTGTGATATATCTGGGTGTGTGTGTAAAGCTCAGTATAAATATTGATATCTAACAGAATCTGTGATATATCTGGATGTGTGTGTAAAGCTCAGTATAAATATCGATATCTAACAGAATCTGTGATATATCTGGGTGTGTTTGTAAAGCTCAGTATAAACATCAATATCTAACAGAATCTGTGATATATCTGGGTATGTGTGTAAAGCTCAGTACAAATATCGATATGTAACAGAATCTGTGATATATCTGGGTGTGTTTGTAAAGCTCAGTATGAATATCGATATCTAACAGAATCTGTGATATATCTGGGTGTCTTTGTAAAGCTCAGTATAAATATCGATATCTAACAGAATCTGTGATATATCTGGGTGTGTTTGTAAAGCTCAGTATGAATATCGATATCTAACAGAATCTGTGATATATCTGGGTGTGTGTGTAAAGCTCAGTATCAATATCGATATCTAACAGAATCTGTGATATATCTGGGTGTGTGTGTAAAGCTCAGTATAAATATCGATATGTAACAGAATCTGTGATATATCTGGATGTGTTTGTAAAGCTCAGTATAAATATCGATATGTAACAGAATCTGTGATATATCTGGGTGTGTGTGTAAAGCTCAGTATAAATATCGATATCTAACAGAATCTGTGATATATCTGGGTGTGTGTGTAAAGCTCAGTATAAATATCGATATCTAACAGAAACTGTAATATATCTGTGTGTGTGTGTAAAGCTCAGTATAAATATCGATACCTAACAGAATCTGTGATATATCTGGGTGTGTGTGTGAAGCTCAGTATAAATATCGATATCTAACAGAATCTGTGATATATCTGGGTGTGTTTGTAAAGCTCAGTATAAATATCGATATGTAACAGAATCTGTGATATATCTGGGTGTGTGTGTAAAGCTCAGTATAAATATCGATATCTAACAGAATCTGTGATATATCTGGGTGTGTTTGTGAAGCTCAGTATAAATATCGATATGTAACCGACTCTGTGATATATCTGGGTGTGTGTGTAAAGCTCAGTATAAATATCGATATCTAACAGAATCTGTGATATATCTGGGTGTGTGTGGAAAGCTCAGTATAAATATCGATATCTAACAGAATCTGTGATATATCTGGGTGTGTGTGTAAAGCTCAGTATAAATATCGATATCTAACAGAATCTGTGATATATCTGGGTGTGTGTGTAAAGCTCAGTATGAATATTGATATCTAACAGAATCTGTGATATACCTGGGTGTGTTTGTAAAGCTCAGTATGAATATCGATATCTAACAGAATCTGTGATATATCTGGGTGTGTGTGTAAAGCTCAGTATAAATATTGATATCTAACAGAATCTGTGATATATCTGGGTGTTTGTGTAAAGCTCAGTATCAATATCGATATCTATCAGAATCTGTGATATATCTGGGTGTGTTTGTAAAGCACAGTATGAATATCGAAATCTAACAGAATCTGTGATATATCTGGGTGTGTGTGTGAAGCTCAGTATAAATATCGATATCTAACAGAATCTGTGATATATCTGGGTGTGTGTGTAAAGCTCAGTATAAATATTGATATCTAACAGAATCGGTGATATATCTGGGTGTGTGTGAAAAGCTCAGTATAAATATCGATATCTATCAGAATCTGTGATATATCTGGGTGTGTTTGTAAAGCACAGTATGAATATCGATATCTAACAGAATCTGTGATATATCTGGGTGTGTGTGTAAAGCTCAGTATAAATGTCGATATGTAACATAATCTGTGATATATCTGGATGTGTTTGTAAAGCTCAGTATAAATATCGATATGTAACAGAATCTGTGATATATCTGGATGTGTGTGTAAAGCTCGGTATAAATATCGATATCTAACAGAATCTGTGATATATCTGGGTGTGTGTGTAAAGCTCAGTATAAATATCGATATCTAACAGAATCTGTGATATATCTGGGTGTGTGTGTAAAGCTCAGTATAAATATCGATATCTAACAGAATCTGTGATATATCTGGGTGTGTGTGTAAAGCTCAGTATAAATATTGATATCTAACAGAATCTGTGATATATCTGTGTGTGTGTGTAAAGCTCAGTATAAATATCGATATCTAACACAATCTGTGATATATCTGGGTGTGTTTGTAAAGCTCAGTATGAATATCGATATCTAACAGAATCTGTGATATATCTGGGTGTGTGTGTAAAGCTCAGTATCAATATCGATATCTAACAGAATCTGTGATATATCTGGGTGTGTGTGTAAGCTCAGTATAAATATCGATATGTAACAGAATCTGTCATATATCTGGATGTGTTTGTAAAGCTCAGTATAAATATCGATATGTAACAGAATCTGTGATATATCTGGATGTGTGTGTAAAGCTCAGTATAAATATCGATATCTAACAGAATCTGTGATATATCTGGATGTGTGTGTAAAGCTCAGTATGAATATCGATATCTAACAGAATCTGTGATATATCTGGATGTGTTTGTAAAGCTCAGTATAAATATCGATATGTAACAGAATCTGTGATATATCTGGGTGTGTGTGTAAAGCTCAGTATAAATATCGATATCTAACAGAATCTGTGATATATCTGGGTGTGTGTGTAAAGCTCAGTATAAATATCGATATCTAACAGAAACTGTAATATATCTGGGTGTGTGTGTAAAGCTCAGTATAAATATCGATATCTAACAGAATCTGTGATATATCTGGGTGTGTGTGTGAAGCTCAGTATAAATATCGATATCTAACAGAATCTGTGATATATCTGGGTGTGTGTGTAAAGCTCAGTATAAATATTGATATCTAACAGAATCGGTGATATATCTGGGTGTGTGTGAAAAGCTCAGTATAAATATCGATATCTATCAGAATCTGTGATATATCTGGGTGTGTTTGTAAAGCACAGTATGAATATCGATATCTAACAGAATCTGTGATATATCTGGGTGTGTGTGTGAAGCTCAGTATAAATATTGATATCTAACAGAATCTGTGATATATCTGGATGTGTGTGTAAAGCTCAGTATAAATATCGATATCTAACAGAATCTGTGATATATCTGGGTGTGTTTGTAAAGCTCAGTATAAACATCGATATCTAACAGAATCTGTGATATATCTGGGTATGTGTGTAAAGCTCAGTACAAATATCGATATGTAACAGAATCTGTGATATATCTGGGTGTGTTTGTAAAGCTCAGTATGAATATCGATATCTAACAGAATCTGTGATATATCTGGGTGTCTTTGTAAAGCTCAGTATAAATATCGATATCTAACAGAATCTGTGAAATATCTGGGTGTGTTTGTAAAGCTCAGTATGAATATCGATATCTAACAGAATCTGTGATATATCTGGGTGTGTGTGTAAAGCTCAGTATCAATATCGATATCTAACAGAATCTGTGATATATCTGGGTGTGTGTGTAAAGCTCAGTATAAATATCGATATGTAACAGAATCTGTGATATATCTGGATGTGTTTGTAAAGCTCAGTATAAATATCGATATGTAACAGAATCTGTGATATATCTGGGTGTGTGTGTAAAGCTCAGTATAAATATCGATATCTAACAGAATCTGTGATATATCTGGGTGTGTGTGTAAAGCTCAGTATAAATATCGATATCTAACAGAAACTGTAATATATCTGTGTGTGTGTGTAAAGCTCAGTATAAATATCGATACCTAACAGAATCTGTGATATATCTGGGTGTGTGTGTGAAGCTCAGTATAAATATCGATATCTAACAGAATCTGTGATATATCTGGGTGTGTTTGTAAAGCTCATTATAAATATCGATATGTAACAGAATCTGTGATATATCTGGGTGTGTGTGTAAAGCTCAGTATAAATATCGATATCTAACAGAATCTGTGATATATCTGGGTGTGTGTGTAAAGCTCAGTATAAATATCGATATCTAACAGAAACTGTAATATATCTGTGTGTGTGTGTAAAGCTCAGTATAAATATCGATATCTAACAGAATCTGTGATATATCTGGGTGTGTGTGTGAAGCTCAGTATAAATATCGATATCTAACAGAATCTGTGATATATCTGGGTGTGTGTGTAAAGCTCAGTATAAATATTGATATCTAACAGAATCGGTGATATATCTGGGTGTGTGTGAAAAGCTCAGTATAAATATCGATATCTAACAGAATCTGTGATATATCTGGGTGTGTGTGTAAAGCTCAGTATAAATATCGATATCTAACAGAATCTGTGATATATCTGGGTGTGTGTGTAAAGCTCAGTATAAATATCGATATCTAACAGAATCTGTGATATATCTGGGTGTGTTTGTAAAGCTCAGTATAAACATCGATATCTAACAGAATCTGTGATATATCTGGGTATGTGTGTAAAGCTCAGTATAAATATCGATATGTAACAGAATCTGTGATATATCTAGGTGTGTTTGTAAAGCTCAGTATAAATATCGATATGTAACAGAATCTGTGATATATCTGGGTGTGTTTGTAAAGCTCAGTATCAATATCGATATCTAACAGAATCTGTGATATATCTGGTAGTGTTTGTAAAGCTCAGTATAAATATCGATATCTAACAGAATCTGTGATATATCTGGGTGTGTGTGTGAAGCTCAGTATAAATATCGATATATAACAGAATCTGTGATATATCTGTGTGTGTGTGTAAAGCTCAGTATAAATATTAGTATGTAACTTAATCTGTGATATATCTGGGTGTGTTAGTAAAGCTCAGTATAAATATCGATATCTAACAGAATCTGTGATATATCTGGGTGTGTGTGTAAAGCTCAGTATGAATATCGATATCTAACAGAATCTGTGATATATCTGGGTGTGTGTGTAAAGCTCAGTATAAATATCGATATCTAACAGAATCTGTGATATATCTGTGTGTGTGTGTAAAGCTCAGTATAAATATCGATATCTAACAGAATCTGTGATATATCTGGGTGTGTGTGTAAAGCTCAGTATAAATATCGATATCTAACAGAATCTGTGATATATCTGGGTGTGTGTGTAAAGCTCAGTATAAATATCGATATCTAACAGAATCTGTGATATATCTGGGTGTGTTTGTAAAGCTCAGTATAAATATCGATATCTAACAGAATCTGTGATATATCTGGGTGTGTGTGTAAAGCTCAGTATAAATATCGATATCTAACAGAATCTGTGATATATCTGGTTGTGTGTGTAAAGCTCAGTATAAATATTGATATCTAACAGAATCTGTGATATATCTGGGTGTGTGTGTAAAGCTCAGTATAAATATCGATATCTAACAGAATCTGTGATATATCTGGGTGTGTGTGTAAAGCTCAGTATAAATATCGATATCTAACAGAATCTGTGATATATCTGGGTGTGTGTGTAAAGCTCAGTATGAATATCGATAGCTAACAGAATCTGTGATATATCTGGGTGTGTGTGTAAAGCTCAGTATAAATATCGATATCTAACAGAATCTGTGATATATCTGGGTGTGTTTGTGAAGCTCAGTATGAATATCGATATCTAACAGAATCTTTGATACATCTGGGTGTGTTTGTAAAGCTCAGTATGAATATTGATATCTAACAGAATCTGTGATATATCTGGGTGTGTTTGTAAAACTAAGTATAAATATCGATATCTAACAGAATCTGTGATATATCTGGGTGAGTTTGTAAAGCTCAGTATAAATATCGATATCTAACAGAATCTGTGATATATCTGGGTGTGTTTGTAAAGCACAGTATGAATATCGATATCTAACAGAATCTCTGATATATCTGGGTGGGTGTGTAAAGCACAGTATAAATATCGATATGTAACAGACTCTGTGATATATCTGGGTGTGTGTGTAAAGCTCAGTATAAATATCGATATCTAGCAGAATCTGTGATATATCTGGGTGTGTGTGTAAAGCTCGGTATAAATATCGATATCTAACAGAATCTGTGATATATCTGGGTGTGTTTGTAAAGCTCAGTATGAATATCGATATCCAACAGAATCTGTGATATATCTGGGTGTGTGTGTAAAGCTCAGTATAAATATTGATATCTAACATAATCTGTGATATATCTGGGTGTTTGTGTAAAGCTCAGAATAAATATCGATATCTATCAGAATCTGTGATATATCTGGGTGTGTTTGTAAAGCACAGTATGAATATCGATATCTAACAGAATCTGTGATATATCTGGGTGTGTGTCTGAAGCTCAGTATAAATATCGATATCTAACAGAATCTGTGATATATCTGGGTGTGTGTGTAAAGCTCAGTATAAATATTGATATCTAACAGAATCGGTGATATATCTGGGTGTGTGTGAAAAGCTCAGTATAAATATCGATATCTATCAGAATCTGTGATATATCTGGGTGTGTTTGTAAAGCACAGTATGAATATCGATATCTAACAGAATCAGTGATATATCTGGGTGTGTGTGTAAAGCTCAGTATAAATATCGATATGTAACAGAATCTGTGATATATCTGGATGTGTTTGGAAAGCTCAGTATAAATATCGATATGTAACAGAATCTGTGATATATCTGGATGTGTGTGTAAAGCTCAGTATAAATATCGATATCTAACAGAATCTGTGATATATCTGGGTGTGTGTGTAAAGATCAGTATATATATCGATATCTAACAGAATCTGTGATATATCTGGGTGTGTGTGTAAAGCTCAGTATAAATATCGATATCTAACAGAATCTGTGATATATCTGGGTGTGTGTGTAAAGCTCAGTATAAATATTGATATCTAACAGAATCTGTGATATATCTGTGTGTGTGTGTAAAGCTCAGTATAAATATCGATATCTATCAGAATCTGTGATATATCTGGGTGTGTTTGTAAAGCACAGTATGAGTATCGATATCTAACAGAATCTGTGATATATCTGGGTGTGTGTGTGAAGCTCAGTATAAATATCGATATCTAAAAGATTCTGTGATATATCTGGTTGTGTGTGTGAAGCTCAGTATAAATATCGATATCTAACAGAATCTGTGATATATCTGGGTGTGTGTGTAAAGCTCAGTATAAATATCGATATCTAACAGATTCTGTGATATATCTGGGTGTGTGTGTAAAGCTCAGTATAAATATCGATATCTAAAAGATTCTGTGATATATCTGGTTGTGTGTGTGAAGCTCAGTATAAATATCGATATCTAACAGAATCTGTGATATATCTGGGTGTGTGTGTAAACCTCAGTATGAATATCGATATATAACAGAATCTGTGATATATCTGGGTGTCTTTGTAAAGCTCAGTATAAATATCGATATCTAACAGAATCTGTGATATATCTGGGTGTGTTTGTAAAGCTCAGGATGAATATCGATATCTAACAGAATCTGTGATATATCTGGGTGTGTGTGTAAAGCTCAGTATCAATATCGATATCTAACAGAATCTGTGATATATCTGGGTGTGTGTGTAAAGCTCAGTATAAATATCGATATGTAACAGAATCTGTGATATATCTGGATGTGTTTGTAAAGCTCAGTATAAAAATCAAATGTAACAGAATCTGTGATATATCTGGATGTGTGTGTAAAGCTCAGTATAAATATCGATATCTAACAGAATCTGTGATATATCTGGATGTGTGTGTAAAGCTCAGTATGAATATCGATATCTAACAGAATCTGTGATATATCTGGATGTGTTTGTAAAGCTCAGTATAAATATCGATATGTAACAGAATCTGTGATATATCTGGGTGTGTGTGTAAAGCTCAGTATAAATATCGATATCTAACAGAATCTGTGATATATCTGGGTGTGTGTGTAAAGCTCAGTATAAATATCGATATCTAACAGAAACTGTAATATATCTGGGTGTGTGTGTAAAGCTCAGTATAAATATCGATATCTAACAGAATCTGTGATATATCTGGGTGTGTGTGTGAAGCTCAGTATAAATATCGATATCTAACAGAATCTGTGATATATCTGGGTGTGTGTGTTAAGCTCAGTATAAATATTGATATCTAACAGAATCGGTGATATATCTGGGTGTGTGTGAAAAGCTCAGTATAAATATCGATATCTATCAGAATCTGTGATATATCTGGGTGTGTTTGTAAAGCACAGTATGAATATCGATATCTAACAGAATCTGTGATATATCTGGGTGTGTGTGTAAAGCTCAGTATAAATATTGATATCTAACAGAATCTGTGATATATCTGGATGTGTGTGTAAAGCTCAGTATAAATATCGATATCTAACAGAATCTGTGATATATCTGGGTGTGTTTGTAAAGCTCAGTATAAACATCGATATCTAACAGAATCTGTGATATATCTGGGTATGTGTGTAAAGCTCAGTATAAATATCGATATGTAACAGAATCTGTGATATATCTAGGTGTGTTTGTAAAGCTCAGTATAAATATCGATATGTAACAGAATCTGTGATATATCTGGGTGTGTTTGTAAAGCTCAGTATAAATATCGATATCTAACAGAATCTGTGATATATCTGGGTGTGTTTGTAAAGCTCAGTATAAATATCGATATCTAACAGAATCTGTGATATATCTGGGTGTGTGTATGAAGCTCAGTATAAATATCGATATATAACAGAATCTGTGATATATCTGTGTGTGTGTGTAAAGCTCAGTGTAAATATTAGTATGTAACTGAATCTGTGATATATCTGGGTGTGTGTGTGTAAAGCTCAGTATCAACATCGATATCTAACAGAATCTGTGATATATCTGTGTGTGTGTGTAAAGCACAGTATGAATATCGATATCTAACAGAATCTCTGATATATCTGGGTGGGTGTGTAAAGCACAGTATAAATATCGATATCTAACAGAATCTGTGATATATCTGGGTGTGTTTGTGAAGCTCAGTATAAATATCGATATGTAACAGACTCTGTGATATATCTGGGTGTGTGTGTAAAGCTCAGTATAAATATCGATATCTAACAGAATCTGTGATATATCTGGGTGTGTGTGTAAAGCTCAGTATAAATATCGATATCTAACAGAATCTGTGATATATCTGGGTGTGTTTGTAAAGCTCAGTCTGAATATCGATATCTAACAGAATCTGTGATATATCTGGGTGTGTGTGTAAAGCTCAGTATAAATATTGATATCTAACATAATCTGTGATATATCTGGGTGTTTGTGTAAAGCTCAGTATAAATATCGATATCTATCAGAATCTGTGATATATCTGGGTGTGTTTGTAAAGCACAGTATGAATATCGATATCTAACAGAATCTGTGATATATCTGGGTGTGTGTCTGAAGCGCAGTATAAATATCGATATCTAACAGAATCTGTGATATATCTGGGTGTGTGTGTAAAGCTCAGTATAAATATCGATATCTAACAGAATCGGTGATATATCTGGGTGTGTGTGTAAAGTTCAGTATAAATATTGATATCTAACAGAATCTGTGATATATCTGTGTGTGTGTGTAAAGCTCAGTATAAATATCGATATCTATCAGAATCTGTGATATATCTGGGTGTGTTTGTAAAGCACAGTATGAGTATCGATATCTAACAGAATCTGTGATATATCTGGGTGTGTGTGTGAAGCTCAGTATAAATATCGATATCTAACAGATTCTGTGATATATCTGGGTGTGTGTGTAAAGCTCAGTATAAATATCGATATCTAAAAGATTCTGTGATATATCTGGTTGTGTGTGTGAAGCTCAGTATAAATATCGATATCTAACAGAATCTGTGATATATCTGGGTGTGTGTGTAAAGCTCAGTATGAATATCGATATCTAACAGAATCTGTGATATATCTGGGTGTCTTTGTAAAGCTCAGTATAAATATCGATATCTAACAGAATCTGTGATATATCTGGGTGTGTTTGTAAAGCTCAGTATGAATATCGATATCTAACAGAATCTGTGATATATCTGGGTGTGTGTGTAAAGCTCAGTATCAATATCGATATCTAACAGAATCTGTGATATATCTGGGTGTGTGTGTAAAGCTCAGTATAAATATCGATATGTAACAGAATCTGTGATATATCTGGATGTGTTTGTAAAGCTCAGTATAAATATCGATATGTAACAGAATCTGTGATATATCTGGATGTGTGTGTAAAGCTCAGTATAAATATCGATATCTAACAGAATCTGTGATATATCTGGATGTGTGTGTAAAGCTCAGTATGAATATCGATATCTAACAGAATCTGTGATATATCTGGATGTGTTTGTAAAGCTCAGTATAAATATCGATATGTAACAGAATCTGTGATATATCTGGGTGTGTGTGTAAAGCTCAGTATAAATATCGATATCTAACAGAATCTGTGATATATCTGGGTGTGTGTGTAAAGCTCAGTATAAATATCGATATCTAACAGAATCTGTGATATATCTGGGTGTGTGTGTAAAGCTCAGTATAAATATTGATATCTAACAGAATCGGTGATATATCTGGGTGTGTGTGAAAAGCTCAGTATAAATATCGATATCTATCAGAATCTGTGATATATCTGGGTGTGTTTGTAAAGCACAGTATGAATATCGATATCTAACAGAATCTGTGATATATCTGGGTGTGTGTGTAAAGCTCAGTATAAATATTGATATCTAACAGAATCTGTGATATATCTGGGTGTGTGTGAAAAGCTCAGTATAAATATCGATATCTATCAGAATCTGTGATATATCTGGGTGTGTTTGTAAAGCACAGTATGAATATCGATATCTAACAGAATCTGTGATATATCTGGGTGTGTGTGTAAAGCTCAGTATAAATATTGATATCTAACAGAATCTGTGATATATCTGGATGTGTGTGTAAAGCTCAGTATAAATATCGATATCTAACAGAATCTGTGATATATCTGGGTGTGTTTGTAAAGCTCAGTATAAACATCGATATCTAACAGAATCTGTGATATATCTGGGTATGTGTGTAAAGCTCAGTATAAATATCGATATGTAACAGAATCTGTGATATATCTAGGTGTGTTTGTAAAGCTCAGTATAAATATCGATATGTAACAGAATCTGTGATATATCTGGGTGTGTTTGTAAAGCTCAGTATAAATATCGATATCTAACAGAATCTGTGATATATCTGGGTGTGTTTGTAAAGCTCAGTATAAATATCGATATCTAACAGAATCTGTGATATATCTGGGTGTGTTTGTAAAGCTCAGTATAAACATCGATATCTAACAGAATCTGTGATATATCTGGGTATGTGTGTAAAGCTCAGTATAAATATCGATATGTAACAGAATCTGTGATATATCTAGGTGTGTTTGTAAAGCTCAGTATAAATATCGATATGTAACAGAATCTGTGATATATCTGGGTGTGTTTGTAAAGCTCAGTATAAATATCGATATCTAACAGAATCTGTGATATATCTGGGTGTGTTTGTAAAGCTCAGTATAAATATCGATATCTAACAGAATCTGTGATATATCTGGGTGTGTGTGTGAAGCTCAGTATAAATATCGATATATAACAGAATCTGTGATATATCTGTGTGTGTGTGTAAAGCTCAGGGTAAATATTAGTATGTAACTGAATCTGTGATATATCTGGGTGTGTTAGTAAAGCTCAGTATAAATATCGATATCTAACAGAATCTGTGATATATCTGGGTGTGTGTGTAAAGCTCAGTATGAATATCGATATCTAACAGAATCTGTGATATATCTGGGTGTGTGTGTAAAGCTCAGTATAAATATCGATATCTAACAGAATCTGTGATATATCTGGGTGTGTGTGTAAAGCTCAGTATAAATATCGATATCTAACAGAATCTGTGATATATCTGGGTGTGTTTGTAAAGCTCAGTATAAATATCGATATCTAACAGAATCTGTGATATATCTGGGTGTGTGTGTAAAGCTCAGTATGAATATCGATATCTAACAGAATCTGTGATATATCTGGGTGTGTGTGTAAAGCTCAGTATAAATATCGATATCTAACAGAATCTGTGATATATCTGGTTGTGTGTGTAAAGCTCAGTATAAATATCGATATCTAACAGAATCTGTGATATATCTGGGTGTGTTTGTAAAGCTCAGTATAAATATCGATATCTAACAGAATCTGTGATATATCTGGTTGTGTGTGTAAAGCTCAGTATAAATATTGATATCTAACAGAATCTGTGATATATATGGGTGTGTGTGTAAAGCTCAGTATAAATATCGATATCTAACAGAATCTGTGACATATCTGGGTGTGTGTGTAAAGCTCAGTATGAATATCGATATCTAACAGAATCTGTGATATATCTGGGTGTGTGTGTAAAGCTCAGTATAAATATCGATATCTAACAGAATCTGTGATATATCTGGGTGTGTTTGTGAAGCTCAGTATGAATATCGATATCTAACAGAATCTTTGATACATCTGGGTGTGTTTGTAAAGCTCAGTATGAATATTGATATCTAACAGAATCTGTGATATATCTGGGTGTGTTTGTAAAACTAAGTATAAATATCGATATCTAACAGAATCTGTGATATATCTGGGTGAGTTTGTAATGCTCAGTATGAATATTGATATCTAACAGAATCTGTGATATATCTGGGTGTGTGTGTAAAGCTCAGTATAAACATCGATATCTAACAGAATCTGTGATATATCTGGGTGTGTGTGTAAAGCACAGTATGAATATCGATATCTAACAGAATCTCTGATATATCTGGGTGGGTGTGTAAAGCACAGTATAAATATCGATATCTAACAGAATCTGTGATATATCTGGGTGTGTTTGTGAAGCTCAGTATAAATATCGATATGTTACAGACTCTGTGATATATCTGGGTGTGTGTGTAAAGCTCAGTATAAATATCGATATCTAACAGAATCTGTGATATATCTGGGTGTGTGTGGAAAGCTCAGTATAAATATCGATATCTAACAGAATCTGTGATATATCTGGGTGTGTTTGTAAAGCTCAGTATGAATATCGATACCTAACAGAATCTGTGATATATCTGAGTGTGTGTGTAAAGCTCAGTATAAATATTGATATCTAACAGAATCTGTGATATATCTGGGTGTTTGTGTAAAGCTCAGTATAAATATCGATATCTATCAGAATCTGTGATATATCTGGGTGTGTTTGTAAAGCACAGTATGAATATCGATATCTAACAGAATCTGTGATATATCTGGGTGTGTGTGTGAAGCTCAGTATAAATATCGATATCTAACAGAATCTGTGATATATCTGGGTGTGTGTGTGTAAAGCTCAGTATAAATATTGATATCTAACAGAATCGGTGATATATCTGGGTGTGTGTGAAAAGCTCAGTATAAATATCGATATCTATCAGAATCTGTGATATATCTGGGTGTGTTTGTAAAGCACAGTATGAATATCGATATCTAACAGAATCTGTGATATATCTGGGTGTGTGTGTAAAGCTCAGTATAAATGTCGATATGTAACATAATCTGTGATATATCTGGATGTGTTTGTAAAGCTCAGTATAAATATCGATATGTAACAGAATCTGTGATATATCTGGATGTGTGTGTAAAGCTCGGTATAAATATCGATATCTAACAGAATCTGTGATATATCTGGGTGTGTGTAAAGCTCAGTATAAATATCGATATCTAACAGAATCTGTGATATATCTGGGTGTGTGTGTAAAGCTCAGTATAAATATCGATATCTAACAGAATCTGTGATATATCTGGGTGTGTGTGTAAAGCTCAGTATAAATATTGATATCTAACAGAATCTGTGATATATCTGTGTGTGTGTGTAAAGCTCAGTATAAATATCGATATCTATCAGAATCTGTGATATATCTGGGTGTGTTTGTAAAGCACAGTATGAGTATCGATATCTAACAGAATCTGTGATATATCTGGGTGTGTGTGTGAAGCTCAGTATAAATATCGATATCTAACAGATTCTGTGATATATCTGGGTGTGTGTGTAAAGCTCAGTATAAATATTGATATCTAACAGAATCTGTGATATATCTGGGTGTGTGTGTAAAGCTCAGTATAAATATCGATATCTATCAGAATCTGTGATATATCTGGGTGTGTTTGTAAAGCACAGTATGAATATCGATATCTAACAGAATCTGTGATATATCTGGGTGTGTGTGTGAAGCTCAGTATAAATATCGATATCTAACAGAATCTGTGATATATCTGGGTGTGTGTGTAAAGCTCAGTATGAATATCGATATCTAACAGAATCTGTGATATATCTGGGTGTCTTTGTAAAGCTCAGTATAAATATCGATATCTAACAGAATCTGTGATATATCTGGGTGTGTTTGTAAAGCTCAGTATAAATATCGATATCTAACAGAATCTGTGATATATCTGGGTGTGTGTATGAAGCTCAGTATAAATATCGATATATAACAGAATCTGTGATATATCTGTGTGTGTGTGTAAAGCTCAGTATAAATATTAGTATGTAACTGAATCTGTGATATATCTGGGTGTGTTAGTAAAGCTCAGTATAAATATCGATATCTAACAGAATCTGTGATATATCTGGGTGTGTGTGTAAAGCTCAGTATGAATATCGATATCTAACAGAATCTGTGATATATCTAGGTGTGTGTGTAAAGCTCAGTATGAATATCGATATCTAACAGAATCTGTGATATATCTGGGTGTCTTTGTAAAGCTCAGTATAAATATCGATATGTAACAGAATCTGTGATATATCTGGGTGTGTGCGTAAAGCTCAGTATAAATATTGATATCTAACAGAATCTGTGATATATCTGGGTGTGTTTGTAAAGCTCAGTATGAATATCGATATCTAACAGAATCTGTGATATATCTGTGTGTGTGTGTAAAGCTCAGTATCAATATCGATATCTAACAGAATCTGTGATATATCTGGGTGTGTGTGTAAAGCTCAGTATAAATATCGATATGTAACAGAATCTGTGATATATCTGGATGTGTGTGTAAAGCTCAGTATAAATATCGATATCTAACAGAATCTGTGATATATCTGGATGTGTGTGTAAAGCTCAGTATGAATATCGATATCTAACAGAATCTGTGATATATCTGGATGTGTTTGTAAAGCTCAGTATAAATATCGATATGTAACAGAATCTGTGATATATCTGGGTGTGTGTGTAAAGCTCAGTATAAATATCGATATCTAACAGAATCTGTGATATATCTGGGTGTGTGTGTAAAGCTCAGTATAAATATCGATATCTAACAGAAACTGTAATATATCTGGGTGTGTGTGTAAAGCTCAGTATAAATATCGATATCTAACAGAATCTGTGATATATCTGGGTGTGTGTGTGAAGCTCAGTATAAATATCGATATCTAACAGAATCTGTGATATATCTGGGTGTGTGTGTAAAGCTCAGTATAAATATTGATATCTAACAGAATCGGTGATATATCTGGGTGTGTGTGAAAAGCTCAGTATAAATATCGATATCTATCAGAATCTGTGATATATCTGGGTGTGTTTGTAAAGCACAGTATGAATATCGATATCTAACAGAATCTGTGATATATCTGGGTGTGTGTGTAAAGCTCAGTATAAATATTGATATCTAACAGAATCTGTGATATATCTGGATGTGTGTGTAAAGCTCAGTATAAATATCGATATCTAACAGAATCTGTGATATATCTGGGTGTGTTTGTAAAGCTCAGTATAAACATCGATATCTAACAGAATCTGTGATATATCTGGGTGTGTTTGTAAAGCTCAGTATAAATATCGACATCTAACAGAATCTGTGATATATCTGGGTGTGTTTGTAAAGCTCAGTATAAATATCGATATGTAACAGAATCTGTGATATATCTAGGTGTGTTTGTAAAGCTCAGTATAAATATCGATATGTAACAGAATCTGTGATATATCTGTGTGTGTGTGTAAAGCTCAGTGTAAATATTAGTATGTAACTGAATCTGTGATATATCTGGGTGTGTTAGTAAAGCTCAGTATAAATATCGATATCTAACAGAATCTTTGATATATCTGGGTGTGTGTGTAAAGCTCAGTATGAATATCGATATCTAACAGAATCTGTGATATATCTGGGTGTGTGTGTAAAGCTCAGTATAAATATCGATATCTAACAGAATCTGTGATATATCTGGGTGTGTGTGTGTAAAGCTCAGTATAAATATCGATATCTAACAGAATCTGTGATATATCTGGGTGTGTTTGTAAAGCTCAGTATAAATATCGATATCTAACAGAATCTGTGATATATCTGGTTGTGTGTGTAAAGCTCAGTATAAATATCGATATCTAACAGAATCTGTGATATATCTGGGTGTGTGTGTAAAGCTCAGTATAAATATCGATATCTAACAGAATCTGTGACATATCTGGGTGTGTGTGTAAAGCTCAGTATGAATATCGATATCTAACAGAATCTGTGATATATCTGGGTGTGTGTGTAAAGCTCAGTATAAATATCGATATCTAACAGAATCTGTGATATATCTGGGTGTGTTTGTGAAGCTCAGTATGAATATCGATATCTAACAGAATCTTTGATACATCTGGGTGTGTTTGTAAAGCTCAGTATAAATATTGATATCTAACAGAATCTGTGATATATCTGGGTGTGTTTGTAAAACTAAGTATAAATATCGATATCTAACAGAATCTGTGATATATCTGGGTGAGTTTGTAATGCTCAGTATGAATATTGATATCTAACAGAATCTGTGATATATCTGGGTGTGTTTGTAAAGCTCAGTATAAATATCGATATGTAACAGACTCTGTGATATATCTGGGTGTGTGTGTAAAGCTCAGTATAAATATCGATATCTAACAGAATCTGTGATATATCTGGGTGTGTGTGGAAAGCTCAGTATAAATATCGATATCTAACAGAATCTGTGATATATCTGGGTGTGTTTGTAAAGCTCAGTATGAATATCGATATCTAACAGAATCTGTGATATATCTGGGTGTGTGTGTAAAGCTCAGTATAAATATTGATATCTAACAGAATCTGTGATATATCTGGGTGTTTGTGTAAAGCTCAGTATAAATATCGATATCTATCAGAATCTGTGATATATCTGGGTGTGTTTGTAAAGCACAGTATGAATATCGATATCTAACAGAATCTGTGATATATCTGTGTGTGTGTGTGAAGCTCAGTATAAATATCGATATCTAACAGAATCTGTGATATATCTGGGTGTGTGTGTGAAGCTCAGTATAAATATTGATATCTAACAGAATCGGTGATATATCTGGGTGTGTGTGAAAAGCTCAGTATAAATATCGATATCTATCAGAATCAGTGATATATCTGGGTGTGTTTGTAAAGCACAGTATGAATATCGATATCTAACAGAATCTGTGATATATCTGGGTGTGTGTGTAAAGCTCAGTATAAATGTGGATATGTAACATAATCTGTGATATATCTGGATGTGTTTGTAAAGCTCAGTATAAATATCGATATGTAACAGAATCTGTGATATATCTGGATGTGTGTGTAAAGCTCGGTATAAATATCGATATCTAACAGAATCTGTGATATATCTGGGTGTGTGTGTAAAGCTCAGTATAAATATCGATATCTAACAGAATCTGTGATATATCTGGGTGTGTGTGTAAAGCTCAGTATAAATATCGATATCTAACAGAATCTGTGATATATCTGGGTGTGTGTGTAAAGCTCAGTATAAATATTGATATCTAACAGAATCTGTGATATATCTGTGTGTGTGTGTAAAGCTCAGTATAAATATCGATATCTATCAGAATCTGTGATATATCTGGGTGTGTTTGTAAAGCACAGTATGAGTATCGATATCTAACAGAATCTGTGATATATCTGGGTGTGTGTGTGAAGCTCAGTATAAAAATTGATATCTAACAGAATCTGTGATATATCTGTGTGTGTGTGTAAAGCTCAGTATAAATATCGATATCTAACAGAATCTGTGATATATCTGGGTGTGTGTGTGAAGCTCAGTATAAATATCGATATCTAACAGAATCTGTGATATATCTGGGTGTGTGTGTAAAGCTCAGTATAAATATTGATATCTAACAGAATCGGTGATATATCTGGGTGTGTGTGAAAAGCTCAGTATAAATATCGATATCTATCAGAATCTGTGATATATCTGGGTGTGTTTGTAAAGCACAGTATGAATATCGATATCTAACAGAATCTGTGATATATCTGGGTGTGTGTGTAAAGCTCAGTATAAATATTGATATCTAACAGAATCTGTGATATATCTGGATGTGTGTGTAAAGCTCAGTATAAATATCGATATCTAACAGAATCTGTGATATATCTGGGTGTGTTTGTAAAGCTCAGTATAAACATCGATATCTAACAGAATCTGTGATATATCTGGGTGTGTTTGTAAAGCTCAGTATAAATATCGACATCTAACAGAATCTGTGATATATCTGGGTGTGTTTGTAAAGCTCAGTATAAATATCGATATGTAACAGAATCTGTGATATATCTAGGTGTGTTTGTAAAGCTCAGTATAAATATCGATATGTAACAGAATCTGTGATATATCTGTGTGTGTGTGTAAAGCTCAGTGTAAATATTAGTATGTAACTGAATCTGTGATATATCTGGGTGTGTTAGTAAAGCTCAGTATAAATATCGATATCTAACAGAATCTGTGATATATCTGGGTGTGTGTGTAAAGCTCAGTATGAATATCGATATCTAACAGAATCTGTGATATATCTGGGTGTGTGTGTAAAGCTCAGTATAAATATCGATATCTAACAGAATCTGTGATATATCTGGGTGTGTGTGTGTAAAGCTCAGTATAAATATCGATATCTAACAGAATCTGTGATATATCTGGGTGTGTTTGTAAAGCTCAGTATAAATATCGATATCTAACAGAATCTGTGATATATCTGGTTGTGTGTGTAAAGCTCAGTATAAATATCGATATCTAACAGAATCTGTGATATATCTGGGTGTGTGTGTAAAGCTCAGTATAAATATCAATATCTAACAGAATCTGTGACATATCTGGGTGTGTGTGTAAAGCTCAGTATGAATATCGATATCTAACAGAATCTGTGATATATCTGGGTGTGTGTGTAAAGCTCAGTATAAATATCGATATCTAACAGAATCTGTGATATATCTGGGTGTGTTTGTGAAGCTCAGTATGAATATCGATATCTAACAGAATCTTTGATACATCTGGGTGTGTTTGTAAAGCTCAGTATAAATATTGATATCTAACAGAATCTGTGATATACCTGGGTGTGTTTGTAAAACTAAGTATAAATATCGATATCTAACAGAATCTGTGATATATCTGGGTGAGTTTGTAATGCTCAGTATGAATATTGATATCTAACAGAATCTGTGATATATCTGGGTGTGTTTGTAAAGCTCAGTATAAATATCGATATGTAACAGACTCTGTGATATATCTGGGTGTGTGTGTAAAGCTCAGTATAAATATCGATATCTAACAGAATCTGTGATATATCTGGGTGTGTGTGGAAAGCTCAGTATAAATATCGATATCTAACAGAATCTGTGATATATCTGGGTGTGTTTGTAAAGCTCAGTATGAATATCGATATCTAACAGAATCTGTGATATATCTGGGTGTGTGTGTAAAGCTCAGTATAAATATTGATATCTAACAGAATCTGTGATATATCTGGGTGTTTGTGTAAAGCTCAGTATAAATATCGATATCTATCAGAATCTGTGATATATCTGGGTGTGTTTGTAAAGCACAGTATGAATATCGATATCTAACAGAATCTGTGATATATCTGTGTGTGTGTGTGAAGCTCAGTATGAATATCGATATCTAACAGAATCTGTGATATATCTGGGTGTGTGTGTAAAGCTCAGTATAAATATTGATATCTAACAGAATCGGTGATATATCTGGGTGTGTGTGAAAAGCTCAGTATAAATATCGATATCTATCAGAATCAGTGATATATCTGGGTGTGTTTGTAAAGCACAGTATGAATATCGATATCTAACAGAATCTGTGATATATCTGGGTGTGTGTGTAAAGCTCAGTATAAATGTCGATATGTAACATAATCTGTGATATATCTGGATGTGTTTGTAAAGCTCAGTATAAATATCGATATGTAACAGAATCTGTGATATATCTGGATGTGTGTGTAAAGCTCGGTATAAATATCGATATCTAACAGAATCTGTGATATATCTGGGTGTGTGTGTAAAGCTCAGTATAAATATCGATATCTAACAGAATCTGTGATATATCTGGGTGTGTGTGTAAAGCTCAGTATAAATATCGATATCTAACAGAATCTGTGATATATCTGGGTGTGTGTGTAAAGCTCAGTATAAATATTGATATCTAACAGAATCTGTGATATATCTGTGTGTGTGTGTAAAGCTCAGTATAAATATCGATATCTATCAGAATCTGTGATATATCTGGGTGTGTTTGTAAAGCACAGTATGAGTATCGATATCTAACAGAATCTGTGATATATCTGGGTGTGTGTGTGAAGCTCAGTATAAAAATTGATATCTAACAGAATCTGTGATATATCTGTGTGTGTGTGTAAAGCTCAGTATAAATATCGATATCTATCAGAATCTGTGATATATCTGGGTGTGTTTGTAAAGCACAGTATGAATATCGATATCTAACAGAATCTGTGATATATCTGGGTGTGTGTGTGAAGCTCAGTATAAATATCGATATCTAACAGAATCTGTGATATATCTGGGTGTGTTTGTAAAGCACAGTATGAATATCGATATCTAACAGAATCTGTGATATATCTGGGTGTGTGTGTGAAGCTCAGTATAAATATCGATATCTAACAGAATCTGTGATATATCTGGGTGTGTGTGTAAAGCTCAGTATGAATATCGATATCTAACAGAATCTGTGATATATCTGGGTGTCTTTGTAAAGCTCAGTATAAATATCGATATCTAACAGAATCTGTGATATATCTGGGTGTGTTTGTAAAGCTCAGTATAAATATCGATATCTAACAGAATCTGTGATATATCTGGGTGTGTGTATGAAGCTCAGTATAAATATCGATATATAACAGAATCTGTGATATATCTGTGTGTGTGTGTAAAGCTCAGTATAAATATTAGTCTGTAACTGAATCTGTGATATATCTGGGTGTGTTAGTAAAGCTCAGTATAAATATTGATATCTAACAGAATCTGTGATATATCTGGGTGTGTTTGTAAAGCTCAGTATAAATATCGATATCTAACAGAATCTGTGATATATCTGGGTGTGTGTGTAAAGCTCAGTATGAATATCGATATCTAACAGAATCTGTGATATATCTGGGTGTGTGTGTAAAGCTCAGTATAAATATCGATATCTAACAGAATCTGTGATATATCTGGGTGGGTGTGTAAGGCTCAGTATAAATATCGATATCTAACAGAATCTGTGATATATCTGGGTGTGTTTGTAAAGCTCAGTATAAATATCGATATCTAACAGAATCTGTGATATATCTGGTTGTGTGTGTAAAGCTCAGTATAAATATTGATATCTAACAGAATCTGTGATATATCTGGGTGTGTGTGTAAAGCTCAGTATAAATATCGATATCTAACAGAATCTGTGATATATATGGGTGTGTGTGTAAAGCTCAGTATAAATATCGATGTCTAACAGAATCTGTGATATATCTGGGTGTGTGTGTAAAGCTCAGTATGAATATCGATATCTAACAGAATCTGTGATATATCTGGGTGTGTTTGTGAAGCTCAGTATGAATATCGATATCTAACAGAATCTTTGATACATCTGGGTGTGTTTGTAAAGCACAGTATGAATATTGATATCAAACAGAATCTGTGATATATCTGGGTGTGTTTGTAAAACTAAGTATAAATATCGATATCTAACAGAATCTGTGATATATCTGGGTGAGTTTGTAATGCTCAGTATGAATATTGATATCTAACAGAATCTGTGATATATCTGGGTGTGTGTGTAAAGCTCAGTATAAACATCGATATCTAACAGAATCTGTGATATATCTGGGTGTGTGTGTAAAGCACAGTATGAATATCGATATCTAACAGAATCTCTGATATATCTGGGTGGGTGTGTAAAGCACAGTATAAATATCGATATCTAACGGAATCTGTGATATATCTGGGTGTGTTTGTGAAGCTCAGTATAAATATCGATATGTAACAGACTCTGTGATATATCTGGGTGTGTGTGTAAAGCTCAGTATAAATATCGATATCTAACAGAATCTGTGATATATCTGGGTGTGTGTGGAAAGCTCAGAATAAATATCGATATCTAACAGAATCTGTGATATATCTGGGTGTGTTTGTAAAGCTCAGTATGAATATCGATATCTAACAGAATCTGTGATATATCTGGGTGTGTGTGTAAAGCTCAGTATAAATATTGATATCTAACAGAATCTGTGATATATCTGGGTGTTTGTGTAAAGCTCAGTATAAATATCGATATCTATCAGAATCTGTGATATATCTGGGTGTGTTTGTAAAGCACAGTATGAATATCGATATCTAACAGAATCTGTGATATATCTGGGTGTGTGTCTGAAGCTCAGTATAAATATCGATATCTAACAGAATCTGTGATATATCTGGGTGTGTGTGTAAAGCTCAGTATAAATATTGATATCTAACAGAATCGGTGATATATCTGGGTGTGTGTGAAAAGCTCAGTATAAATATCGATATCTATCAGATTCTGTGATATATCTGGGTGTGTTTGTAAAGCACAGTATGAATATCGATATCTAACAGAATCTGTGATATATCTGGGTGTGTGTGTAAAGCTCAGTATAAATATCGATATGTAACAGAATCTGTGATATATATGGGTGTGTGTGTAAAGCTCAGTATAAATATCGATGTCTAACAGAATCTGTGATATATCTGGGTGTGTGTGTAAAGCTCAGTATGAATATCGATATCTAACAGAATCTGTGATATATCTGGGTGTGTTTGTGAAGCTCAGTATGAATATCGATATCTAACAGAATCTTTGATACATCTGGGTGTGTTTGTAAAGCACAGTATGAATATTGATATCAAACAGAATCTGTGATATATCTGGGTGTGTTTGTAAAACTAAGTATAAATATCGATATCTAACAGAATCTGTGATATATCTGGGTGAGTTTGTAATGCTCAGTATGAATATTGATATCTAACAGAATCTGTGATATATCTGGGTGTGTGTGTAAAGCTCAGTATAAACATCGATATCTAACAGAATCTGTGATATATCTGGGTGTGTGTGTAAAGCACAGTATGAATATCGATATCTAACAGAATCTCTGATATATCTGGGTGGGTGTGTAAAGCACAGTATAAATATCGATATCTAACGGAATCTGTGATATATCTGGGTGTGTTTGTGAAGCTCAGTATAAATATCGATATGTAACAGACTCTGTGATATATCTGGGTGTGTGTGTAAAGCTCAGTATAAATATCGATATCTAACAGAATCTGTGATATATCTGGGTGTGTGTGGAAAGCTCAGAATAAATATCGATATCTAACAGAATCTGTGATATATCTGGGTGTGTTTGTAAAGCTCAGTATGAATATCGATATCTAACAGAATCTGTGATATATCTGGGTGTGTGTGTAAAGCTCAGTATAAATATTGATATCTAACAGAATCTGTGATATATCTGGGTGTTTGTGTAAAGCTCAGTATAAATATCGATATCTATCAGAATCTGTGATATATCTGGGTGTGTTTGTAAAGCACAGTATGAATATCGATATCTAACAGAATCTGTGATATATCTGGGTGTGTGTCTGAAGCTCAGTATAAATATCGATATCTAACAGAATCTGTGATATATCTGGGTGTGTGTGTAAAGCTCAGTATAAATATTGATATCTAACAGAATCGGTGATATATCTGGGTGTGTGTGAAAAGCTCAGTATAAATATCGATATCTATCAGATTCTGTGATATATCTGGGTGTGTTTGTAAAGCACAGTATGAATATCGATATCTAACAGAATCTGTGATATATCTGGGTGTGTGTGTAAAGCTCAGTATAAATATCGATATGTAACAGAATCTGTGATATATCTGGATGTGTTTGTAAAGCTCAGTATAAATATCGATATGTAACAGAATCTGTGATATATCTGGATGTGTGTGTAAAGCTCAGTATAAATATCGATATCTAACAGAATCTGTGATATATCTGGGTGTATGTGTAAAGCTCAGTATAAATATCGATATCTAACAGAATCTGTGATATATCTGGGTGTGTGTGTAAAGCTCAGTATAAATATCGATATCTAACAGAATCTGTGATATATCTGGTTGTGTGTGTAAAGCTCAGTATAAATATTGATATCTAACAGAATCTTTGATACATCTGGGTGTGTTTGTAAAGCTCAGTATGAATATTGATATCTAACAGAATCTGTGATATATCTGGGTGTGTTTGTAAAACTAAGTATAAATATCGATATCTAACAGAATCTGTGATATATCTGGGTGAGTTTGTAATGCTCAGTATGAATATCGATATCTAACAGAATCTCTGATATATCTGGGTGGGTGTGTAAAGCACAGTATAAATATCGATATCTAACAGAATCTGTGATATATCTGGGTGTGTGTGTAAAGCTCAGTATAAATATCGATATCTATCAGAATCTGTGATATATCTGGGTGTGTTTGTAAAGCACAGTATGAATATCGATATCTAACAGAATCTGTGATATATCTGGGTGTGTGTGTGAAGCTCAGTATAAATATCGATATCTAACAGAATCTGTGATATATCTGGGTGTGTGTGTAAAGCTCAGTATGAATATCGATATCTAACAGAATCTGTGATATATCTGGGTGTCTTTGTAAAGCTCAGTATAAATATCGATATCTAACAGAATCTGTGATATATCTGGGTGTGTTTGTAAAGCTCAGTATGAATATCGATATCTATCAGAATCTGTGATATATCTGTGTGTGTGTGTAAAGCTCAGTATCAATATCGTTATCTAACAGAATCTGTGATATATCTGGGTGTGTATGTAAAGCTCAGTATAAATATCGATATGTAACAGAATCTGTGATATATCTGGATGTGTTTGTAAAGCTCAGTATAAATATCGATATGTAACAGAATCTGTGATATATCTGGATGTGTGTGTAAAGCCCAGTATAAATATCGATATCTAACAGAATCTGTGATATATCTGGATGTGTGTGTAAAGCTCAGTATGAATATCGATATCTAACAGAATCTGTGATATATCTGGATGTGTTTGTAAAGCTCAGTATAAATATCGATATGTAACAGAATCTGTGATATATCTGGGTGTGTGTGTAAAGCTCAGTATAAATATCGATATCTAACAGAATCTGTGATATATCTGGGTGTGTTTGTAAAGCTCAGTATAAATATCGATATGTAACAGAATCTGTGATATATCTGTGTGTGTGTGTAAAGCTCAGTATAAATATCGATATCTAACAGAATCTGTGATATATCTGGGTGTGTGTGTAAAGCTCAGTATAAATATCGATATCTAACAGAAACTGTAATATATCTGGGTGTGTGTGTAAAGCTCAGTATAAATATCGATATCTAACAGAATCTGTGATATATCTGGGTGTGTGTGTAAAGCTCAGTATAAATATCGATATCTAACAGAATCTGTGATATATCTGGGTGTGTGTGTAAAGCTCAGAATAAATATCGATATCTAACAGAATCTGTGATATATCTGGATGTGTTTGTAAAGGTCAGTATAAATATCGATATGTAACAGAATCTGTGATATATCTGGGTGTGTTTGTAAAGCTCAGTATAAACATCGATATCTAACAGAATCTGTGATATATCTGGGTGTGTTTGTAAAGCTCAGTATAAATATCGATATCTAACAGAATCTGTGATATATCTGAGTGTGTGTGTAAAGCTCAGTATAAACATCGATATCTAACAGAATCTGTGATATATCTGGATGTGTTTGTAAAGCTCAGTATAAATATCGATATGTAACAGAATCTGTGATATATCTGGGTGTGTGTGTAAAGCTCAGTATAAATATCGATATTTAACAGAATCTGTGAAATATCTGGATATGTGTGTAAAGCTCAGTATAAATATCGATATGTAACAGATTCTGTGATATATCTGGGTGTGTTTGTAAAGCTCAGTATAAATATCGATATCGAACAGAATCTGTGATATATCTGGGTGTGTGTGTAAAGCTCTGTAGAAATATCGATATCTAACAGAATCTGTGATATATCTGGGTGTGTTTGTAAAGCTCAGTATAAATATCGATATGTAACAGAATCTGTGATATATCTGGGTGTGTTTGTGAAGCTCAGTATAAATATCGATATCTAACAGAATCTGTGATATATCTGGGTGTGTGTGTAAAGCTCAGTATAAATATCGATATCTATCAGAATCTGTGATATATCTGGGTGTGTTTGTAAAGCACAGTATGAATATCGATATCTAACAGAATCTGTGATATATCTGGGTGTGTGTGTGAAGCTCAGTATAAATATCGATATCTAACAGAATCTGTGATATATCTGGGTGTGTGTGTAAAGCTCAGTATGAATATCGATATCTAACAGAATCTGTGATATATCTGGGTGTCTTTGTAAAGCTCAGTATAAATATCGATATCTAACAGAATCTGTGATATATCTGGGTGTGTTTGTAAAGCTCAGTATGAATATCGATATCTATCAGAATCTGTGATATATCTGTGTGTGTGTGTAAAGCTCAGTATCAATATCGATATCTAACAGAATCTGTGATATATCTGGGTGTGTGTGTAAAGCTCAGTATAAATATCGATATGTAACAGAATCTGTTATATATCTGGATGTGTTTGTAAAGCTCAGTATAAATATCGATATGTAACAGAATCTGTGATATATCTGGATGTGTGTGTAAAGCTCAGTATAAATATCGATATCTAACAGAATCTGTGATATATCTGGATGTGTGTGTAAAGCTCAGTATGAATATCGATATCTAACAGAATCTGTGATATATCTGGATGTGTTTGTAAAGCTCAGTATAAATATCGATATGTAACAGAATCTGTGATATATCTGGATGTGTTTGTAAAGCTCAGTATAAATATCGATATCTAACAGAATCTGTGATATATCTGGGTGTGTGTGTAAAGCTCAGTATAAATATCGATATCTAACAGAATCTGTGATATATCTGGGTGTGTGTGTAAAGCTCAGTATAAATATCGATATCTAACAGAAACTGTAATATATCTGGGTGTGGGTGTAAAGCTCAGTATAAATATCGATATCTAACAGAATCTGTGATATATCTGGGTGTGTGTGTAAAGCTCTGTAGAAATATCGATATCTAACAGAATCTGTGATATATCTGGGTGTGTTTGTAAAGCTCAGTATAAATATCGATATGTAACAGAATCTGTGATATATCTGGGTGTGTTTGTGAAGCTCAGTATAAATATCGATATCTAACAGAATCTGTGATATATCTGGGTGTGTGTGTAAAGCTCAGTATAAATATCGATATCTAACAGAATCTGTGATATATCTGGGTGTGTGTGTAAAACTCAGTATAAATATCGATATCTAACAGAATCTTTGATATATCTGTGTGTGTGTGTAAAGCTCAGTATAAATATTGATATGTAACAGAATCTGTGATATATCTGGGTGTGTTTGTAAAGCTCAGTATAAATATCGATATCGAACAGAATCTGTGATATACCTGGGTGTGTGTGTAAAGCTCAGTATAAATATCGATATGTAACAGAATCTGTGATATATCTGGATGTGTGTGTAAATCTCAGTATAAATATCGTTATCGAACAGAATCTGTGATATACCTGGGTGTGTGTGTATAAAGCTCAGTATAAATATCGATATCTAACGGAATCTGTGATATATCTGGATGTGTGTGTAAATCTCAGTATAAATATCGATATCTAACAGAATCTGTGATATATCTGGATGTGTGTGTAAAGCTCAGTATAAATATCGATATCTAACAGAATCTGTGATATATCTGGGTGTGTTTGTAAAGCTCAGTATAAACATCGATATCTAACAGAATCTGTGATATATCTGGGTGTGTGTGTGAAGCTCAGTATAAATATCGATATGTAACAGAATCTGTGATATATCTGGGTATGTTTGTAAAGCTCAGCATAAATATCGATATCTAACAGAATCTGTGATATATCTGGGTGTGTGTGTAAAGCTCAGTATGAATATCGATATCTAACAGAATCTGTTATATATCTGGGTGTGTGTGTAAAGCTCAGTATAAATATTGATATCTAACAGAATCTGTGATATATCTGGATGTGTGTGTAAAGCTCAGTATAAATATCGATATCTAACAGAATCTGTGATATATCTGGGTGTATGTGTAAAGCTCAGTATAAATATCGATATCTAACAGAATCTGTGATATATCTGGGTGTGTGTGTAAAGCTCAGTATAAATATCGATATCTAACAGAATCTGTGATATATCTGGTTGTGTGTGTAAAGCTCAGTATAAATATTGATATCTAACAGAATCTTTGATACATCTGGGTGTGTTTGTAAAGCTCAGTATGAATATTGATATCTAACAGAATCTGTGATATATCTGGGTGTGTTTGTAAAACTAAGTATAAATATCGATATCTAACAGAATCTGTGATATATCTGGGTGAGTTTGTAATGCTCAGTATGAATATCGATATCTAACAGAATCTCTGATATATCTGGGTGGGTGTGTAAAGCACAGTATAAATATCGATATCTAACAGAATCTGTGATATATCTGGGTGTGTGTGTAAAGCTCAGTATAAATATCGATATCTATCAGAATCTGTGATATATCTGGGTGTGTTTGTAAAGCACAGTATGAATATCGATATCTAACAGAATCTGTGATATATCTGGGTGTGTGTGTGAAGCTCAGTATAAATATCGATATCTAACAGAATCTGTGATATATCTGGGTGTGTGTGTAAAGCTCAGTATGAATATCGATATCTAACAGAATCTGTGATATATCTGGGTGTCTTTGTAAAGCTCAGTATAAATATCGATATCTAACAGAATCTGTGATATATCTGGGTGTGTTTGTAAAGCTCAGTATGAATATCGATATCTATCAGAATCTGTGATATATCTGTGTGTGTGTGTAAAGCTCAGTATCAATATCGATATCTCACAGAATCTGTGATATATCTGGGTGTGTATGTAAAGCTCAGTATAAATATCGATATGTAACAGAATCTGTGATATATCTGGATGTGTTTGTAAAGCTCGGTATAAATATCGATATGTAACAGAATCTGTGATATATCTGGATGTGTGTGTAAAGCCCAGTATAAATATCGATATCTAACAGAATCTGTGATATATCTGGATGTGTGTGTAAAGCTCAGTATGAATATCGATATCTAACAGAATCTGTGATATATCTGGATGTGTTTGTAAAGCTCAGTATAAATATCGATATGTAACAGAATCTGTGATATATCTGGGTGTGTGTGTAAAGCTCAGTATAAATATCGATATCTAACAGAATCTGTGATATATCTGGGTGTGTTTGTAAAGCTCAGTATAAATATCGATATGTAACAGAATCTGTGATATATCTGTGTGTGTGTGTAAAGCTCAGTATAAATATCGATATCTAACAGAATCTGTGATATATCTGGGTGTGTGTGTAAAGCTCAGTATAAATATCGATATCTAACAGAAACTGTAATATATCTGGGTGTGTGTGTAAAGCTCAGTATAAATATCGATATCTAACAGAATCTGTGATATATCTGGGTGTGTGTGTAAAGCTCAGTATAAATATCGATATCTAACAGAATCTGTGATATATCTGGGTGTGTGTGTAAAGCTCAGTATAAACATCGATATCTAACAGAATCTGTGATATATCTGGGTGTGTTTGTAAAGCTCAGTATAAATATCGATATCTAACAGAATCTGTGATATATCTGAGTGTGTGTGTAAAGCTCAGTATAAACATCGATATCTAACAGAATCTGTGATATATCTGGATGTGTTTGTAAAGCTCAGTATAAATATCGATATGTAACAGAATCTGTGATATATCTGGGTGTGTGTGTAAAGCTCAGTATAAATATCGATATTTAACAGAATCTGTGAAATATCTGGATATGTGTGTAAAGCTCAGTATAAATATCGATATGTAACAGATTCTGTGATATATCTGGGTGTGTTTGTAAAGCTCAGTATAAATATCGATATCGAACAGAATCTGTGATATATCTGGGTGTGTGTGTAAAGCTCTGTAGAAATATCGATATCTAACAGAATCTGTGATATATCTGGGTGTGTTTGTAAAGCTCAGTATAAATATCGATATGTAACAGAATCTGTGATATATCTGGGTGTGTTTGTGAAGCTCAGTATAAATATCGATATCTAACAGAATCTGTGATATATCTGGGTGTGTGTGTAAAGCTCAGTATAAATATCGATATCTATCAGAATCTGTGATATATCTGGGTGTGTTTGTAAAGCACAGTATGAATATCGATATCTAACAGAATCTGTGATATATCTGGGTGTGTGTGTGAAGCTCAGTATAAATATCGATATCTAACAGAATCTGTGATATATCTGGGTGTGTGTGTAAAGCTCAGTATGAATATCGATATCTAACAGAATCTGTGATTTATCTGGGTGTCTTTGTAAAGCTCAGTATAAATATCGATATCTAACAGAATCTGTGATATATCTGGGTGTGTTTGTAAAGCTCAGTATGAATATCGATATCTATCAGAATCTGTGATATATCTGTGTGTGTGTGTCAAGCTCAGTATGAATATCGATATCTAACAGAATCTGTGATATATCTGGGTGTGTGTGTAAAGCTCAGTATAAATATCGATATGTAACAGAATCTGTTATATATCTGGATGTGTTTGTAAAGCTCAGTATAAATATCGATATGTAACAGAATCTGTGATATATCTGGATGTGTGTGTAAAGCTCAGTATAAATATCGATATCTAACAGAATCTGTGATATATCTGGGTGTGTGTGTAAAGCTCAGTATAAATATCGATATCTAACAGAAACTGTAATATATCTGGGTGTGGGTGTAAAGCTCAGTATAAATATCGATATCTAACAGAATCTGTGATATATCTGGGTGTGTGTGTAAAGCTCTGTAGAAATATCGATATCTAACAGAATCTGTGATATATCTGGGTGTGTTTGTAAAGCTCAGTATAAATATCGATATGTAACAGAATCTGTGATATATCTGGGTGTGTTTGTGAAGCTCAGTATAAATATCGATATCTAACAGAATGTGTGATATATCTGGGTGTGTGTGTAAAGCTCAGTATAAATATCGATATCTAACAGAATCTGTGATATATCTGGGTGTGTGTGTAAAACTCAGTATAAATATCGATATCTAACAGAATCTTTGATATATCTGTGTGTGTGTGTAAAGCTCAGTATAAATATTGATATGTAACAGAATCTGTGATATATCTGGGTGTGTTTGTAAAGCTCAGTATAAATATCGATATCGAACAGAATCTGTGATATACCTGGGTGTGTGTGTAAAGCTCAGTATAAATATCGATATGTAACAGAATCTGTGATATATCTGGATGTGTGTGTAAATCTCAGTATAAATATCGATATCGAACAGAATCTGTGATATACCTGGGTGTGTGTGTATAAAGCTCAGTATAAATATCGATATCTAACAGAATCTGTGATATATCTGGGTGTGTGTGTAAAGCTCAGTATAAATATCGATATCTATCAGAATCTGTGATATATCTGGGTGTGTGTGTGAAGCTCAGTATAAATATCGATATCTAACAGAATCTGTGATATATCTGGGTGTGTGTGTAAAGCTCAGTATGAATATCGATATCTAACAGAATCTGTGATTTATCTGGGTGTCTTTGTAAAGCTCAGTATAAATATCGATATCTAACAGAATCTGTGATATATCTGGGTGTGTTTGTAAAGCTCAGTATGAATATCGATATCTATCAGAATCTGTGATATATCTGTGTGTGTGTGTAAAGCTCAGTATCAATATCGATATCTAACAGAATCTGTGATATATCTGGGTGTGTGTGTAAAGCTCAGTATAAATATCGATATGTAACAGAATCTGTTATATATCTGGATGTGTTTGTAAAGCTCAGTATAAATATCGATATGTAACAGAATCTGTGATATATCTGGATGTGTGTGTAAAGCTCAGTATAAATATCGATATCTAACAGAATCTGTGATATATCTGGATGTGTGTGTAAAGCTCAGTATGAATATCGATATCTAACAGAATCTGTGATATATCTGGATGTGTTTGTAAAGCTCAGTATAAATATCGATATGTAACAGAATCTGTGATATATCTGGATGTGTTTGTAAAGCTCAGTATAAATATCGATATGTAACAGAATCTGTGATATATCTGGGTGTGTGTGTAAAGCTCAGTATAAATATCGATATCTAACAGAATCTGTGATATATCTGGGTGTGTGTGTAAAGCTCAGTATAAATATCGATATCTAACAGAAACTGTAATATATCTGGGTGTGGGTGTAAAGCTCAGTATAAATATCGATATCTAACAGAATCTGTGATATATCTGGGTGTGTGTGTAAAGCTCTGTAGAAATATCGATATCTAACAGAATCTGTGATATATCTGGGTGTGTTTGTAAAGCTCAGTATAAATATCGATATCGAACAGAATCTGTGATATACCTGGGTGTGTGTGTAAAGCTCAGTATAAATATCGATATGTAACAGAATCTGTGATATATCTGGATGTGTGTGTAAATCTCAGTATAAATATCGATATCGAACAGAATCTGTGATATACCTGGGTGTGTGTGTATAAAGCTCAGTATAAATATCGATATCTAACAGAATCTGTGATATATCTGGATGTGTGTGTAAATCTCAGTATAAATATCGATATCTAACAGAATCTGTGATATATCTGGATGTGTGTGTAAAGCTCAGTATAAATATCGATATCTAACAGAATCTGTGATATATCTGGGTGTGTTTGTAAAGCTCAGTATAAACATCGATATCTAACAGAATCTGTGATATATCTGGGTGTGTGTGTGAAGCTCAGTATAAATATCGATATGTAACAGAATCTGTGATATATCTGGGTGTGTGTGCAAAGCTCAGTATGAATATCGATATCTAACAGAATCTGTTATATATCTGGGTGTGTGTGTAAAGCTCAGTATAAATATTGATATCTAACAGAATCTGTGATATATCTGGGTGTGTGTGTAAAGCTCAGTATGAATATCGATATCTAACAGAATCTGTTATATATCTGGGTGTGTGTGTAAAGCTCAGTATAAATATTGATATCTAACAGAATCTGTGATATATCTGGATGTGTGTGTAAAGCTCAGTATAAATATCGATATCTAACAGAATCTGTGATATATCTGGGTGTGTTTGTAAAGCTCAGTATAAACATCGATATCTAACAGAATCTGTGATATATCTGGGTGTGTTTGTAAAGCTCAGTATAAATATCGATATGTAACAGAATCTGTGATATATCTAGGTGTGTTTGTAAAGCTCAGTATAAATATCGATATCTAACAGAATCTGTGATATATCTGGGTGTGTGTGTAAAGCTCAGTATAAATATCGATATCTAACAGAATCTGTGATATATCTGGGTGTGTTTGTAAAGCTCAGTATAAATATCGATATCTAACAGAATCTGTGATATATCTGGGTGTGTGTGTGAAGCTCAGTATAAATATCGATATATAACAGAATCTGTGATATATCTGTGTGTGTGTGTAAAGCTCAGTATAAATATTAGTATGTAACTGAATCTGTGATATATCTGGGTGTGTGTGTAAAGCTCAGTATAAATGTCGATATCTAACAGAATCTGTGATATATCTGGGTGTGTTTGTAAAGCTCAGTATAAATATCGATATCTAACAGAATCTGTGATATATCTGGGTGTGTGTGTAAAGCTCTGTATAAATATCGATATCTAACAGAATCTGTGATATATCTGGGTGTGTGTGTGAAGCTCAGTATAAATATCGATATATAACAGAATCTGTGATATATCTGTGTGTGTGTGTAAAGCTCAGTAGAAATATTAGTATGTAACTGAATCTGTGATATATCTGGGTGTGTGTGTAAAGCTCAGTATAAATATCGATATCTAACAGAATCTGTGATATATCTGGGTGTGTTTGTAAAGCTCAGTATAAATATCGATATCTAACAGAATCTGTGATATATCTGGGTGTGTGTGTAAAGCTCAGTATAAATATCGATATCTAACAGAATCTGTGATATATCTCGGTGTGTGTGTAAAGCTCAGTATGAATATCGATATCTAACAGAATCTGTGATATATCTGGGTGTGTGTGTAAAGTTCAGTATAAATATCGATATCTAACAGAATCTGTGATATATCTCGGTGTGTGTGTAAAGCTCAGTATGAATATCGATATCTAACAGAATCTGTGATATATCTGGGTGTGTGTGTAAAGCTCAGTATAAATATCGATATCTAACAGAATCTGTGATAGATCTGGGTGTGTTTGTGAAGCTCAGTATGAATATCGATATCTAACAGAATCTTTGATACATCTGGGTGTGTTTGTAAAGCTCAGTATGAATATTGATATCTAACAGAATCTGTGATATATCTGGGTGTGTTTGTAAAACTAAGTATAAATATCGATATCTAACAGAATCTGTGATATATCTGGGTGTGTGTGTAAAGCTCAGTATAAACATCGATATCTAACAGAATCTGTGATATATCTGGGTGTGTGTGTAAAGCTCAGTATAAATATCGATATCTAACAGAATCTGTGATATATCTGGGTGTGTGTGTGAAGCTCAGTATAAATATCGATATGTAACAGAATCTGTAATATATCTGGGAATGTGTGTAAAGCTCAGTATAAATATCGATATCTAACAGAATCTGTGATATATCTGGGTGTGTGTGTGAAGCTCAGTATAAATATCGATATGTAACAGAATCTGTGAAATATCGGGGTGTGTTTGTAAAGCTCAGTATAAATATCGATATCTAACAGAATCTGTGATATATCTGGGTGTGTGTGTAAAGCTCAGTATGAATATCGATATCTAACAGAATCTGTGATATATCTGGGTGTGTGTGTAAAGCTCAGTATAAATACTGATATCTAACAGAATCTGTGATATATCTGGGTGTGTGTGAAGCTCAGTATAAATATTGATATCTAACAGAATCTGTGATATATCTGGGTGTGTTTGTAAAGCTCAGTATGAATATCGATATCTAACAGAATCTGTGATATATCTGGGTGTGTGTGTAAAGCTCAGTATGAATATCGATATCTAACAGAATCTGTGATATATCTGGGGGTGTGTGTGTAAAGCTCAGTATAAATATCGATATCTAACAGAATCTGTGATATATCTGGGTGTGTGTGTAAAGCTCAGTATGAATATCGATATCTAACAGAATCTGTGATATATCTGGGTGTGTGTGAAGCTCAGTATAAATATTGATATCTAACAGAATCTGTGATATATCTGGGTGTGTGTGTAAAGCTCAGTATGAATATCGATATCTAACAGAATCTGTGATATATCTGGGTGTGTGTGTAAAGCTCAGTATGAATCTCGATATCTAACAGAATCTGTGATATATCTGTGTGTGTGTGTAAAGCTCAGTATAAACATCGATATCTAACAGAATCTGTGATATATCTGGGTGTGTTTGTAAAGCTCAGTATAAATATCGATATCTAACAGAATCTGTGATATATCTGGGTGTGTTTGTAAAGCTCAGTATAAATATTGATATGTAACAGAATCTGTGATATATCTGGGTGTGTTTGTAAAGCTCAGTATAAATATCGATATGTAACAGAATCTGTGATATATCTAGGTGTGTTTGTAAAGCTCAGTATAAATATCGATATGTAACAGAATCTGTGATATATCTGGGTGTGTTTGTAAAGCTCAGTATAAATATCGATATCTAACAGAATCTGTGATATATCTGGGTGTGTGTGTGTAAAGCTCAGTATAAATATCGATATCTAACAGAATCTGTGATATATCTGTGTGTATGTTTAAAGCTCAGTATAAATATCGATATCTAACAGAATCTGTGATATATCTGGGTGTGTGTGTAAAGCTCAGTATAAATATCGATATCTAACAGAATCTGTGATATATCTGGGTGTGTGTGTAAAGCTCAGTATAAATATCGATATCTAACAGAATCTGTGATATATCTGGGTGTGTGTGTAAAGCTCAGTATAAATATTAGTATGTAACTGAATCTGTGATATATCTGGGTTTGTTTGTAAAGCTCAGTATAAATATCGATATCTAACAGAATCTGTGATATATCTGGGTGTGTGTGTAAAGCTCAGTATGAATATCGATATCTAACAGAATCTGTGATATATCTGGGTGTGTGTGTAAAGCTCAGTATAAATATCGATATCTAACAGAATCTGTGATATATCTGGGTGTGTTTGTAAAGCTCAGTATAAATATCGATATCTAACAGAATCTGTGATATATCTGGGTGTGTGTGTAAAGCTCAGTATAAATATCGATATCTAACAGAATCTGTGATATACCTGGGTGTGTGTGTAAAGCTCTGTATAAATATCGACATGTAACAGAATCTGTGATATATCTGGGTGTGTGTGTAAAGCTCAGTATAAATATCGATATCGAACAGAATCTGTGATATATCTGGGTGTGTTTGTGAAGCTCAGTATAAATATCGATATCTAACAGAATCTGTGATATATCTGGGTGTGTTTGTAAAGCTCAGCATAAATATTGATATCTAACAGAATCTGTAATATATCTGGGTGTGTTTGTAAATCTCAGTACAAATATCGATATCTAACAGACTCTGTGATATATCTGGGTGTGTTTGTGAAGCTCAGTATAAATATCGATATCTAACAGAATCTGTGATATATCTGGGTGTGTGTGTAAAGCTCAGTATAAATATCGATATCTAACAGAATCTGCGATATATCTGGGTGTGTGTGTAAAACTCAGTATAAATATCGATATCTAACAGAATCTGTGATATATCTGCGTGTGTGTGTGAAGCTCAGTATGAATATTGATATCTAACAGAATCTGTGATATATCTGGGTGTGTGTGTAAAGCTCAGTATAAATATTGATATCTACCAGAATCTGTGATATATCTGGATGTGTGTGTAAAGCTCAGTATAAATATCGATATCTAACAGAATCTGTGATATATCTGGATGTGTGTGTAAAGCTCAGTATAAATATCGATATCTAACAGAATCTGTGATATATCTGGGTGTGTGTGTAAAGCTCAGTATAAATATCGATATCTTACAGAATCTGTGATATATCTGGGTGTGTTTGTAAACCTCAGTATAAATATCGATATCTAACAGAATCTGTGATATATCTGGGTATGTGTGTAAAGCTCAGTATAAATATCGATATCTAACAGAATCTGTGATATATCTGGATGTGTGTGTAAAGCTCAGTATAAATATCGATATCTAACAGAATCTGTGATATATCTGGATGTGTGTGTAAAGCTCAGTATAAATATCGATATGTAACAGAATCTGTGATATATCTGGGTGTGTTTGTAAAGCTCAGTATAAAGATCGATATCTAACAGAATCTGTGATATATCTGGGTCTGTTTGTAAAGCTCAGTATAAACATCGATATCTAACAGAATCTGTGATATATCTGGGTGTGTGTGTAAAGCTCAGTATAAATATCGATATGTAACAGAATCTGTGATATATCTGGGTGTGTTTGTAAAGCTCAGTATAAATATCGATATGTAACAGAATCTGTGATATATCTGGGTGTGTTTGTAAAGCTCAGTATAAATATTGATATCTAACAGAATCTGTGATATATCTGGGTGTGTTTGTAAAGCTCAGTATAAATATTGATATCTAACAGAATCTGTGATATATCTGGGTGTGTTTGTAAAGCTCAGTATAAATATTGATATCTAACAGAATCTGTGATATATCTGGGTGTGTGTGTAAAGCTCAGTATAAATATCGATATCTAACAGAATCTGTGATATATCTGGGTGTGTGTGTGTAAAGCTCAGTATAAATATCGATATCGAACAGAATCTGTGATATATCTGTGTGTATGTTTAAAGCTCAGTATAAATATCGATATCTAACAGAATCTGTGATATATCTGGGTGTGTTTGTAAAGCTCAGTATAAATATCGATATCTAACAGAATCTGTGATATATCTGGGTGTGTGTGTGAAGCTCAGTATAAATATCGATATATAACAGAATCTGTGATATATCTGTGTGTGTGTGTAAAGCTCAGTATAAATATCGATATCTAACAGAATCTGTGATATAACTGTGTGTATGTTTAAAGCTTAGTATAAATATCGATATCTAACAGAATCTGTGATATATCTGGGTGTGTGTGTAAAGCTCAGTATGAATATCGATATCTAACAGAATCTGTGATATATCTGGGTGCATGTGTAAAGCTCAGTATAAATATCGATATCTAACAGAATCTGTGATATATCTGGATGTGTTTGTAAAGCTCAGTATAAATATCGATATCTAACAGAATCTGTGATATATCTGGGTGTGTTTGTAAAGCTCAGTATAAATATCGATATCTAACAGAATCTGTGATATATCTGGGTGTGTTTGTAAAGCTCAGTATAAATATCGATATGTAACAGAATCTGTGATATATCTGGATGTGTGTGTAAAGCTCAGTATAAATATCGATATCTAACAGAATCTGTGATATATCTGTGTGTGTGTGTAAAGCTCAGTATAAATATCGTTATCTAACAGAATCTGTGATATATCTGGGTGTGTGTGTAAAGCTCAGTATAAATATCGATATCTAACAGAATCTGTGATATATCTGGGTGTGTTTGTAAACCTCAGTATAAATATCGATATCTAACAGAATCTGTGATATATCTGGGTATGTGTGTAAAGCTCAGTATAAATATCGATATCTAACAGAATCTGTGATATATCTGGATGTGTGTGTAAAGCTCAGTATAAATATCGATATCTAACAGAATCTGTGATATATCTGGATGTGTGTGTAAAGCTCAGTATAAATATCGATATGTAACAGAATCTGTGATATATCTGGGTGTGTTTGTAAAGCTCAGTATAAAGATCGATATCTAACAGAATCTGTGATATATCTGGGTCTGTTTGTAAAGCTCAGTATAAACATCGATATCTAACAGAATCTGTGATATATCTGGGTGTGTGTGTAAAGCTCAGTATAAATATCGATATGTAACAGAATCTGTGATATATCTGGGTGTGTTTGTAAAGCTCAGTATAAATATCGATATGTAACAGAATCTGTGATATATCTGGGTGTGTTTGTAAAGCTCAGTATAAATATTGATATCTAACAGAATCTGTGATATATCTGGGTGTGTTTGTAAAGCTCAGTATAAATATTGATATCTAACAGAATCTGTGATATATCTGGGTGTGTTTGTAAAGCTCAGTATAAATATTGATATCTAACAGAATCTGTGATATATCTGGGTGTGTGTGTAAAGCTCAGTATAAATATCGATATCTAACAGAATCTGTGATATATCTGGGTGTGTGTGTGTAAAGCTCAGTATAAATATCGATATCGAACAGAATCTGTGATATATCTGTGTGTATGTTTAAAGCTCAGTATAAATATCGATATCTAACAGAATCTGTGATATATCTGGGTGTGTTTGTAAAGCTCAGTATAAATATCGATATCTAACAGAATCTGTGATATATCTGGGTGTGTGTGTGAAGCTCAGTATAAATATCGATATATAACAGAATCTGTGATATATCTGTGTGTGTGTGTAAAGCTCAGTATAAATATCGATATCTAACAGAATCTGTGATATAACTGTGTGTATGTTTAAAGCTTAGTATAAATATCGATATCTAACAGAATCTGTGATATATCTGGGTGTGTGTGTAAAGCTCAGTATGAATATCGATATCTAACAGAATCTGTGATATATCTGGGTGCATGTGTAAAGCTCAGTATAAATATCGATATCTAACAGAATCTGTGATATATCTGGATGTGTTTGTAAAGCTCAGTATAAATATCGATATCTAACAGAATCTGTGATATATCTGGGTGTGTTTGTAAAGCTCAGTATAAATATCGATATCTAACAGAATCTGTGATATATCTGGGTGTGTTTGTAAAGCTCAGTATAAATATCGATATGTAACAGAATCTGTGATATATCTGGATGTGTGTGTAAAGCTCAGTATAAATATCGATATCTAACAGAATCTGTGATATATCTGTGTGTGTGTGTAAAGCTCAGTATAAATATCGTTATCTAACAGAATCTGTGATATATCTGGGTGTGTGTGTAAAGCTCAGTATAAATATCGATATCTAACAGAATCTGTGATATATCTGGTTGTGTGTGTGAAGCTCAGTATAAATATCGATATCTAACAGAATCTGTGATATATCTGGGTGTGTGTGTGAAGCTCAGTATAAATATCGATATCTAACAGAATCTGTGATATATCTGGGTGTGTTTGTAAAGCTCAGTATAAACATCGATATCTAACAGAATCTGTGATATATCTGGGTGTGTGTGTAAAGCACAGTATAAATATCGATATCTAACAGAATCTGTGATATATCTGGGTGTGTGTGTAAAGCTCAGTATAAATATCGATATCTAACAGAATCTGTGATATATCTGGGTGTGTGTGTAAAGCACAGTATAAATATCGATATCTAACAAAATCTGTGATATATCTGGGTGTGTGTGTGTAAAGCTCAGTATAAATATCGATATCTAACAGAATCTGTGATATATCTGGGTGTGTGTGTGAAGCTCAGTATAAATATCGATATCTAACAGAATCTGTGATATATCTGGGTGTGTGTGTGAAGCTCAGTATAAATATCGATATCTAACATAATCTGTGATATATCTGGGTGTGTGTGTAAAGCTCAGTATAAATATCGATATCTAACAGATTCTGTGATATATCTGGTTGTGTGTGTGAAGCTCAGTATAAATATCGATATCTAACAGAATCTGTGATATATCTGGGTGTGTTTGTAAAGCTCAGTATAAATATCGATATCTAACAGAATCTGTGATATATCTGGGTGTGTGTTTAAAGCTCAGTATAAATATCGATATCTAACAGAATCTGTGATATATCTGGGTGTGTGTGTAAAGCACAGTATAAATATCGATATCTAACAGAATCTGTGATATATCTGGGTGTGTGTGTGTAAAGCTCAGTATAAATATCGATATCTAACAGAATCTGTGATATATCTGGGTGTGTGTGTGAAGCTCAGTATAAATATCGATATCTAACAGAATCTGTGATATATCTGGGTGTGTGTGTGAAGCTCAGTATAAATATCGATATCTAACAGAATCTGTGATATATCTGGGTGTGTTTGTAAAGCTCAGTATAAACATCGATATCTAACAGAATCTGTGATATATCTGGGTGTGTGTGTAAAGCTCAGTATAAATATCGATATCTAACAGAATCTGTGATATATCTGGGTGTGTGTGTAAAGCACAGTATAAATATCGATATCTAACAGAATCTGTGATATATCTGGGTGTGTGTGTAAAGCTCAGTATAAATATCGATATCTAACAGAATCTGTGATATATCTGGGTGTGTGTGTGAAGCTCAGTATAAATATCGATATCTAACAGAATCTGTGATATATCTGGGTGTGTGTGTGAAGCTCAGTATAAATATCGATATCTAACAGAATCTGTGATATATCTGGGTGTGTTTGTAAAGCTCAGTATAAACATCGATATCTAACAGAATCTGTGATATATCTGGGTGTGTGTGTAAAGCTCAGTATAAATATCAATATCTAACAGAATCTGTGATATATCTGGGTGTGTGTGTAAAGCTCAGTATGAATATCGATATCTAACAGAATATGTGATATATCTGGGTGTGTGTGTAAAGCTCAGTATAAATATCGATATCTAACAGAATCTGTGATATATCTGGGTGTGTGTGTAAAGCTCAGTATAAATATCGATATCTAACAGAATCTGTGATATATCTGGGTGTGTGTGTAAAGCTCAGTATGAATATCGATATCTAACAGAATCTGTGATATATCTGGGTGTGTTTGTAAAGCTCAGTGTAAATATCGATATCTAACAGAATCTGTGATATATCTGGGTGTGTGTGTAAAGCTCGGTATAAATATCGATATCTAACAGAATCTGTGATATATCTGTGTGTGTGTAAAGCTCAGTATAAATATCGATATGTAACAGAATCTGTGATATATCTGGGTGTGTGTGTAAAGCTCAGTATAAATATCGATATCTAACAGAATCTGTGATATATCTGGTTGTGTGTGTGAAGCTCAGTATAAATATCGATATCTAACAGAATCTGTGATATATCTGGGTGTGTTTGTAAAGCTCAGTATAAACATCGATATCTAACAGAATCTGTGATATATCTGGGTGTGTGTGTAAAGCACAGTATAAATATCGATATCTAACAGAATCTGTGATATATCTGGGTGTGTGTGTAAAGCTCAGTATAAATATCGATATCTAACAGAATCTGTGATATATCTGGGTGTGTGTGTAAAGCACAGTATGTATATCGATATCTAACAGAATCTGTGATATATCTGTGTGTGTGTGTGTAAAGCTCAGTATAAATATCGATATCTAACAGAATCTGTGATATATCTGGGTGTGTGTGTGAAGCTCAGTATAAATATCGATATCTAACAGAATCTGTGATATATCTGGGTGTGTGTGTAAAGCTCAGTATAAATATCGATATCTAACAGAATCTGTGATATATCTGGGTGTGTGTGTAAAGCTCAGTATAAATATCGATATCTAACAGAATCTGTGATATATCTGGGTGTGTGTGTAAAGCACAGTATAAATATCGATATCTAACAGATTCTGTGATATATCTGGGTGTGTGTGTAAAGCACAGTATGAATATCGATATCTAACAGAATCTGTGATATATCTGTGTGTGTGTGTGAAGCTCAGTATAAATATCAATGTCTAACAGAATCTGTGATATATCTGGATGTGTGTGTAAAGCTCAGTATAAATATCAATATCTAACAGAATCTGTGATATATCTGGGTGTGTTTGTAAAGCTCAGTATAAATATCGATATCTAACAGAATCTGTGATATATCTGTGTGTGTGTGAAGCTCAGTATGAATATCGATATCTAACAGAATCCAATTTCAGAGTTTTTAATGTGTGTGGGAGACTGGAAACATCTTTCTCACCTTTTCCTGGGAGTCATGATGATATTCAGGATGCTCCATTCATTGGACTGAGTACAATCGATGGATTTTGGTTATAATTAAATCCAGGAAAATTAAGGCAATAATATTCCCACAGCAAAAATAATCACTGAATAACAATAATAGCTGAAGCGACTGACTTCAAATCAGCAGATCCGTAATAGAGTGAAACATGATTTAAATCATTTCCAGCTGGGATTATAGACTTACCAGGCACAGCAACAGCAGCAAGCAGTGGATAGTAAATCTCTTGCATTTTATAGAGGAATTGTTCTATCAGATACTCTATTGGCAGGTCGGTCTGCATCCTGTCCCTCTCTGGACTCGCTGATCCCTGTTAGTGCTGCAGATGATGCTCTCGCTGACATTATGGGATAACACATTGAAATGATTCACTTATTAATGGAAGAGGGAACCTCTCCAGTGACACAGTCAGGATCCATAGAGACTGTCATTAATCACAGTCACTAAACAAACAGAAGAACATAAGAACTAGGAGCAGGAGTCGGCCATCTGGCCCCTCGAGCCTGCTCCACCATTCAATGAGATCATGGCTGATCTTTTGTGGACTCAGCTCCACTTTCCGGCCGAACACCATAACCCTTAATCCCTTTATTCTTCAAAAAACTATCTATTTTTATCTTAAAAACATTGAATCAAGGAGCCTCAACTGCTTCACTGGGCAAGGAATTCCATAGATTCACAACCCTTTGGGTGAAGAAGTTCCTCCTCAGCTCAGTCCTAAATCTACTTCCCCTTATTTTGGGGCTATGCCCCCTAGTTCTGCTTTCACCCGCCAGTGGAAACAACCTGCCCACATCTATCCTAACAGCTTCAGTTCCCCTTCCACTCCAACACTTTCATTCTTCTAAACTCTCAGATTAGCTCCATGAAGATTGGAGCACAGTGTGGGCGAGAGTGTTCACAGAGTGGGTCTGGGCTTCTGGAGATTCCATATAAAGACTCACACACAAGTCTGTACTTACAGAGACCCCGAGGGAAAGGGCAGCATTGGTCAGGACCTGAAGCTCGTGAATCCACAAGGTTAGAAACGGAATGGTTCAGTAATTGCAGACTTCACAGAGAGTAATTGACCACAATCAGACCCAGGGTCCAGAAACTAAATCAGCGCCAATACATTGATTCATTCATGGGATGTGGACTTCGCCGGCTGGGCCAACATTTATTATCCATCCCAAATAACATAGAACAGTACAGCACAGAACAGGCCCTTCGGCCCTCGATGTTGTGCCGAGCATTGTCCGAAACCAAGATCAAGCTATCCCACTCCCTGTCATTCTGGTGTGCTCCATGTGCCTATCCAATAACCGCTTGAAAGTTCCTAAAGTGTCCGACTCCACTATCACAGCAAGCAGTCCAATCCACACCCTAACCACTCTCTGAGTAAAGAACCTACCTCGGACATCACTCCTATATCTCCCACCTGAACCTTACAGTTATGCCCCTTGCAACACCTACATCCACCCGAGGAAATAGTCTCTGAACGTCCACTGTATCTAGCCCCCCCATCATCTTATAAACCTCTATTAAGTCGCCTCTCATCCTCCACCGCTCCAAAGAGAAAAACCCAAGCTCCTTCAACCTTTGCTCATAAACCTATTCTCCAAACCAGGCAGTATCCTGTTAAATCTCCTTTGCACCCTTTCCAATGCTTCCACATCCTTCCTATAGTGAGGTGACCAGAATTGCACACAATACTCCAAATGTGGTCACACCAGGGTCATGTACATTTGCAGCATAACCCCACGGCTCTTAAACTCACGCCCCCTGTTAATAAACGCTAACACACTATAGGCCTTCTTCACGGCTCTCTCCACTTGAGTGACAACCTTCAGAGATCTGTGGACATGAACCCCAAGATCTCTCTGTTCCTCCACATTCCTCAGAACCCTGCCGTTGACCCTGTAATCCGCATTCAAATTTTTCCTACCAAAATGAATAACCTCGCACTTATCAGGGTTAAACTCCATCTGCCATTTTGCGGCCCAGCTCTGCATCCAATCAATGTCTCTTTGCAGCCTACAACAGCCCTCCACCTCATCCACTACTCCACCAATCTTGGTGTCAGCAGCAAATTTACTGACCCACCCTTCAGCCCGCCCCCTCCAAGTCATTGATGAAAATCACAAATAGCAGAGGACCCAGCACTGATCCCTGTGGTACACCGCTGGTAACTGGTCTCCAGTCTGAAGATTTTCCATCCACCACCACCCTCTGTCTTTTATGTGATAGCCAGTTACTTATCCAATTGGCCAAATTTCACTCTAACCCACACCTCCTTACTTTCTTCATGAGCCGACCATGGGGAACCTTATCAAACGCCTTATTGCAATCCATGTGTGCAACATCAACTGCTCTACCTTCATTAACACACTTAGTTACCTCCTCAAAGAATTCAATCAAATTTGTGAGGCAAGACTTTGGAAGGTGCTGCTCAAGGAGTCTTGGTAAGTTCCTACAGTGCATCTTGTAGATATCATAGATATCATAGATATCATAGATATCATAGATATCATAGATATCATAGAATTTACAGTGCAGAAGGAGGCCATTCGGCCCATCGAGTCTGCACCGGCTCTTGGAAAGAGCACCCTACCCAAGGTCAACACCGCCACCCTATCCCCATAACCCAGCAACCCCACCCAACACTAAGGGCAATTTTGGACACTAAGGGCAATTTATCATGGCCAATCCACCTAACCTGCACATCTTTGGACTGTGGGAGGAAACCGGAGCACCCGGAGGAAACCCACGCACACACGGGGAGGATGTGCAGACTCCGCACAGACAGTGACCCAAGCTGGAATCGAACCTGGGACCCTGGAGCTGTGAAGCAATTGTGCTATCCACAAGGCTACCGTGCTGCCCCTATGGTGTGCACGGCTTGTAAGGAACCTCTTTCCAATCCTTGTTTTCCTTTTTTCATTCCTGCCTTGCTGGCTGACTCAGAATTGCAGAACTTGCTTTTAAATTACAGCCTTTTGGTTTTGAACTGAACCCCTCAACCCCGCTGTAAGCTGCGATTTGAATTGGTCCAGGCAGTCCCCCTGATGCCATGCGCTATGTGGCATTGTTTGTGATTTCATTTTGGTGGAGTTGGTGAACCAGCCAATCCCCTCCTCTGAAATTCTAGGTCATATTCTTGATTGGGATTAGTGGAGCCCTTCAGAAGATTCTGGAACAGAATGCAGGTTCCATTTTGGCGATCAGTTTTCATTCTGAGCAGGAGAATATTCTCGGTGAACCCAACAGGGGGCAGGGCTGAGCTGGAGGGATTACCACTTAAACTCGCCTAAAACAAATTCTGCTACCTGGGGATCCAGATAGCCCACCACTGGACACGGATCCACAAGTGGAACCTGACCCGCCTGCCGGAGGAAGGTAAACAGGACCGAGAAAGATGGGATGCTGTGCGGGGAGGGTACAGATGATCAAGATGAACATATTTACCAATTCCTCTTCCTGTCCAGTTCCATACCGATCTATATCTCCAAGGCCGTTTTCAATTCCGTGGACAAGATGATTATGGTGTTTGTGTGTTAGGGTGTGGGGGAGGAAGGATCTAATGATCCCCAAAATAAGTCCACCCGAGAAGAAGAAACATGGGGGGACTGGCAATGGGGGGCCCCATCAATAAACCAGCATCGATAAACTCAACCAGCACTAATACACTGAACCTACATCAATAAAATAAACCAGCATCGATAAACTCAACCAGCACTAATACACTGAACCTACATCAATAAAATAAACCAGCATCGATAAACTAAACCAGCACTAATACACTGAACCTACATCAATAAAATAAACCAGCATCGATAAACTCAACCAGCACTAATACACTGAACCTACATCAATAAAATAAACCAGCATCGATAAACTAAACCAGCACTAATACACTGAACCTACATCAATAAAATAAACCAGCATCGATAAACTCAATCAGCACTAATACACTGAACCTACATCAATAAAATAAACCAGCATCGATAAACTCAACCAGCCCTAATACACTGAACCTACATCAATAAAATAAACCAGCATCGATAAACTCAACCAGCACTAATACACTGAACTATCATCAATAAAATAAACCAGCATCGATAAACTCAACCAGCACTAATACACTGAACTATCATCAATAAAATAAACCAGCATCGATAATCCCAACCAGCACTAATACACTGAACTGACATCAATAAAATAAACCAGCATCGATAAACTCAACCAGCACTAATACACTGAACTGACATCAATAAAATAAACCAGCATCGATAAACCCAACCAGCACTAACACACTGAAATATCATCAATAAAATAAACCAGCATCGACAAACTAAACCAGCACTAATACACTGAACTGACATCAATAAAATAAACCAGCATCGATAAACTCAACCAGCACTAATACACTGAACTAACATCAATAAAATAAACCAGCATCGACAAACTAAACCAGCACTAATACACTGAACTGACATCAATAAAATAAACCAGCATCGATAAACTCAACCAGCACTAATACACTGAACTATCATCAATAAAATAAACCAGCATCGATAAACTCAACCAGCACTAATACACTGAACCGACATCAATAAAATAAACCAGCATCGATAAACTCAACCAGCACTAATACACTGAACCGACATCAATAAAATAAACCAGCATCGATAAACTCAACCAGCACTAATACACTGAACTATCATCAATAAAATAAACCAGCATCGATAAACTCAACCAGCACTAATACACTGAACCGACATCAATAAAATAAACCAGCATCGATAAACTCAACCAGCACTAATACACTGAACTATCATCAATAAAATAAACCAGCATCGATAAACTCAACTAGCACTAATACACTGAACTGACATCAATAAAATAAACCAGCATCGATAAACACAACCAGCACTAATACACTGAACTATCATCAATAAAATAAACCAGCATCGATAAACTCAACTAGCACTAATACACTGAACTGACATCAATAAAATAAACCAGCATCGATAAACTCAACTAGCACTAATACACTGAACTGACATCAATAAAATAAACCAGCATCGATAAACTCAACTAGCACTAATACACTGAACTGACATCAATAAAATAAACCGGCATCGATAAACTCAACCAGCACTAATACACTGAACTAACATCAATAAAATAAACCGGCATCGATAAACTCAACCAGCACTAATACACTGAACCTACATCAATAAAATAAACCAGCATCGATAAACTCAACCAGCACTAATACACTGAACTAACATCAATAAAATAAACCAGCATCGATAAACTCAACTAGCACTAATACACTGAACTGACATCAATAAAATAAACCAGCATCGACAAACTAAACCAGCACTAAAACACTGAACTGACATCAATAAAATAAACCAGCATCGATAAACTCAACCAGCACTAATACACTGAACTGACATCAATAAAATAAACCAGCATCGATAAACTCAACCAGCACTAATACACTGAACTATCATAGAATCATAGAAGTTTACAGCATGGAAACAGGCCCTTCGGCCCAACCAGTCCATGCCGCCCAGTTTTTAACCATTAAGCTAGTCCCAGTTGCCCGCACTTGGCCCATAACCCTCTATATCCATCTTACCCATGTAACTATCTAAATGCTTTTTAAAAGACACAATTGTACCCGCCTCTACTACTACCTCTGGCAGCACATTCCAGACACTCACTACCCTCTGAGTGAAGAAATTGCCCCTCTGGGCCCTTCTGAATCTCTCCCCTCTCACCTTAAACCTATGCCCTCTAGTTTTAGACTCCCCTACCTTTGGGAAAAGATGTTGACTATCTACCTTATCTATGCCCCTCATTATTTTATAGACCTCTATAAGATCACCCCTAAGCCTCCTATGCTCCAGGGAAAAAAGTCCCAGTCTATCCAGCCTCTCCTTATAACTCAAACCATCAAGTCCCGGCAACATCCTAGTAAATCTTTTCTGCACTCTTTCTAGTTTAATAATATCCTTTCTATAATAGGGTGACCAGAACTGCACACAGTATTCCAAGTGTGGCCGTACCAATAGAACATAGAACATAGAAAAATACAGCGCAGTACAGGCCCTTCGGCCCACGATGTTGCACCGAAACAAAAGCCATCTAACCTACACTATACCATTATCATCCATATGTTTATCCAATAAACTTTTAAATGCCCTCAATGTTGGCGAGTTCACTACTTTAGCAGGTAGGGCATTCCACGGCCTCACTACTCTTTGCGTAAAGAACCTACCCCTGACCTCTGGCCTATATCTATTACCCCTCAGTTTAAGGCTATGTCCCCTCGTGCTAGCCATTTCCATCCGCGGGAGAAGGCTCTCACTGTCCATCCTATCTAACCCCCTGATCATTTTGTATGCCTCTATTAAGTCTCCTCTTAACCTTCTTCTCTCTAACGAAAACAACCTCAAGTCCATCAGCCTTTCCTCATAAGATTTTCCCTCCATACCAGGCAACATCCTGGTAAATCTCCTCTGCACCCGTTCCAAAGCCTCCACGTCCTTCCTATAATGTGGTGACCAGAACTGTACGCAATACTCCAAATGCGGCCGTACCAGAGTTCTGTACAGCTGCAACATGACCTCCTGACTCCGGAACTCAATCCCTCTACCAATAAACGCCAACACTCCATAGGCCTTCTTCACCACCCTATCAACCTGGGTGGCAACTTTCAGGGATCTATGTACATGGACACCTAGATCCCTCTGCTCATCCACACTTTCAAGAACTTTTCCATTAGCCAAATATTCCACATTCCTGTTTTTCCTTCCAAAGTGAATCACCTCACACTTCTCTACATTAAACTCCATTTGCCACCTCTCAGCCCAGCACTGCAGCTTATCTATATCCCTCTGTAACCTGCTAGTTCCTTCCACACTATCGACAACACCACCGACTTTAGTATCGTCTGCAAATTTACTCACCCACCCTTCTGCGCCTTCCTCTAGGTCATTGATAAAAATGACAAACAGCAACGGCCCCAGAACAGATCCTTGTGGTACTCCACTTGTGACAGAACTCCATTCTGAACATTTCCCATCAACCACCACCCTCTGTCTTCTTTCAGCTAGCCAATTTCTGATCCACATCTCTAAATCACCCTCAATCCCCAGCCTCCGTATTTTCTGCTATAGCCTACCGTGGGGAATCTTATCAAACGCTTTGCTGAAATCCATATACACCACATCAACTGCTCTACCCTCGTCTACCTGTTCAGTCACCTTCTCAAAGAACTCGATAAGGTTTGTGAGGCATGACCTACCCTTCACAAAGCCATGCTGACTATCCCTGATCATATTATTCCTATCTAGATGATTATAAATCTTGTCTCTTATAATCCCCTCCAAGACTTTACCCAGTACAGACGTGAGGCTCACCGGTCTATAGTTGCCGGGGTTGTCTCTGCTCCCCTTTTTGAACAAAGGGACCACATTTGCTATCCTCCAGTCCTCTGGCACTATTCCTGTATCCAATGATGACATAAAAATCAAAGCCAATGGTCCAGCAATCTCTTCCCTGGCCTCCCAGAGAATCCTAGGATAAATCCCATCAGGTCCCGGGGACTTATCTATTTTCAGCCTGTCCAGAATTGCCAACACCTCTTCCCTACGTACCTCAATGCCATCTAATCTATTTACCTGGAGCTCAGCATTCTCCTCCACAACATTATCTTTTTCCTGAGTGAATACTGACGAAAAATATTCATTTAGTATCTCGCCTATCTCTTCAGACTCTACACACAACTTCCCATCCCTGTCCTTGACTGGTCCTACTCTTTCCCTAGTCATTCGCTTATTCCTGACATACCTATAGAAAGCTTTTGGGTTTTCCTTGATCCTTCCTGCCAAATACTTCTCATGTCCCCTCCTTGCTCGTCTTAGCTCTCTCTTTAGATCCTTCCTCGCTACCTTGTAACTATCCATCGCCCCAACTGAAACTTCACACCTCATCTTCACATAGGCCTCCTTCTTCCTCTTAACAAGAGATTCCACTTCTTTGGTAAACCACGGTTCCCTCGCTCGGCACCTTCCTCCCTGCCTGACCGGTACATACTTATCAAGAACATGCAGTAGCTGATCCTTGAACAAGCTCCACTTATCCAGTGTGTCCAACACTTGCAGCCTACTAATCCACCTTATCCCCCCCAAGTCACGTCTAATGGCATCATAATTTCCCTTCCCCCAGCTATAACTCTTGCCCTGCGGTGTATACTTATCCCTTTCCATCCTTAACGTAAACGTCACCGAATTGTGGTCACTGTCCCCAAAGTGCTCACCTACCTCCAAATCCAACACCTGGCCTGGTTCATTACCCAAAACCAAATCCAATGTGGCCTCGCCTCTTGTTGGCCTGTCAACATATTGTGTCAGGAAACCCTCCTGCACACACTGTACAAAAAACGACCCATCTAATGTACTCAAACTATATCTTTTCCAGTCAATATTTGGAAAGTTAAAGTCTCCCATAATAACTACCCTGTTACTTTCGCTCTTATCCAGGATCATCCTCGCCATCCTTTCCTCTACATCCCTAGAACTATTTGGAGGCCTATAGAAGACTCCCAACAGTGTGACCTCCTTTCATGTTTCTAACCTCAGCCCATACTACCTCGGAAGATGAGTCCCCATCTAGCATCCTCTCCGCCACCGTAATACTGCTCTTGACTAGCAGCGCCACACCTCCCCCTCTTTTGCCTCCTTCTCTGAGCTTACTAAAACACCTAAACCCCGGAACTTGCAACATCCATTCCTGTCCCTGCTCTATCCATGTCTCTGAAATGGCCACAACATCGAAGTCCCAGGTACCAACCCATGCTGCCAGTTCCCCTACCTTGTTTCGTATACTCCTGGCATTGAAGTATACACACTTCAAACCACCTACCTGAACACTGGCCCCCTCCTGCGACGTCAAATCTGAGCTCCTGACCTCTATACTCTCATTCTCCCTTACCCTAAAACTACAATCCAGGTTCCCATGCCCCTGCTGCATTAGTTTAAACCCCCCCAAAGAGCACTAACAAATCTCCCCCCCAGGATATTTGTGCCCCGCAGGTTCAGATGTAGACCATCCTGTCTGTAGAGGTCCCATCTTCCCCAGAAAGAGCCCCAGTTATCCAGAAATCTGAATCCCTCCCGCCTGCACCATCCCTGTAGCCACGTGTTTAATTGCTCTCTCTCCCTATTCCTCATCTCACTATCACGTGGCACGGGCAACAACCCAGAGATAACAACTCTGTTTGTTCTAGTTCTGAGCATCCATCCTAGCTCCCTGAAAGCCTGCCTGACATCCTTATCCCCTTTCCTACATATGTCGTTAGTGCCAATGTGGACCATGACTTGGGGCTGCTCCCCCTCCCCTTTAAGGACCCGGAAAACACGATCCGAGACATCACGTACCCTTGCACCTGGGAGGCAACATACCAAACGTGAGTCTCTCACGCTCCCACAAAATCTCCTATCTGTGCCCCTGACTATAGAGTCCCCAATTACTAATGCTCTGCTCCTCTCCCCCCTTCCCTTCTGAGCAACAGGGACAGACTCTGTGCCAGAGGCCCGTACCCCATGGCTTACCCCTGGTAAGTCGTCCCCCCCACAAGTATCCAAAGCGGTATACTTGTTTCTCAGGGGAACGACCGCAGGGGATCCCTGCACTGACTGTTTTTTCCCCGTCCCTCTTACAGTTACCCATCTATCTCCAATCTTTGGTGTAACTAATTCCCTGAAGCTGCTATCTATGACCCCCTCTGCCTCCCGAATGATCCGAAGTTCTTCCAACTCCAGCTCCAGTTCCCTAACTCGGTCTTGGAGGAGCTGGAGATGGCAGCACTTCCTGCAGGTAAAATCAGCAGGGACACTAACTGCATCCCTCACCTCAAACATCCTGCAGGAGGAACATTGCACTCCCTTCCCTGCCATTCCTCTAACTTTCTACCAAGATCTAGCTAACAACTAAATTAAATTTTTTATATTAAAAAAAAAAAAAATTATTAATAACAATAATAAAATATGGTACTTACCTCACACCAAAGGGTTTTATTATTAGGTTAGAGGAGGAGGGCGGGTGGGAGACACTACACGTGTAGTGTCTCGGGTTTCCTCTCCACCAGAATTTATTGGTGAGGGTCTTCCCAGAAGTCCGCGGGTCGACTTCCTGTTCCCACCTTAAACACTAGAATTTTAAAAAAAATTTAAAGGAGAAACTTACCTCCCAGAAATCACTTCCGCACTGCCCCCGCTGAAATGGACTAGCCTGCTCCGCTCCTGCTGAAATCGACTTGGCCTGCAAGGTAAGTAAGTTGTTAATCTGTACTCACCTCACCACAGACAGCGACCTTTTAAATGGTCCCCTCTGCCTCGCAGCCCCCGCGCTTTTTCAAAATTCCCGCGCTGATTCTAAGGTCCCAGCTCTCACTCCCGAACTCAACAGCTGACCTGCAAGATAAGCAAGTTAATCTGTACTCACCTCACCACAGACAGCGACCTTTTAAATGGTCCCCTCTGCCTCGCAGCCCCCGCGCTTTTTCAAAATTCCCGCCCTGATTCTAAGGTCCCAGCTCTCACTCCCGAACTCAACAGCTGACCTGCAAGGTAAGCAAGTTAATCTGTACTCACCTCACCACAGACAGCGACCTTTTAAATGGTCCCCTCTGCCTCGCAGCCCCCGCGCTTTTTCAAAATTCCCGCGCTGATTCTAAGGTCCCAGCTCTCACTCCCGAACTCCTGTATTCAATGTTCTGACCAATGAAACCAAGCATGCCGAATGCCTTCTTCACCACCCTGTCCACCTGCGACTCCACCTTCAAGGAGCTATGAACCTGTACTCCTAGATCTCTTTGTTCTATAACTCTCCCCAACGCCATACCATTAACTGAGTAGGTCCTGGCCTGATTCGATCTGCCAAAATGCATCACCTCACATTTATCTAAATTAAACTCCATCTGCCATTCGTCGGCCCACTGGCCTAATTGATCAAGATCCCGTTGCAATCCTAGATAACCTTCTTCACTATCCACTGTGCCACCAATCTTGGTGTCATCTGCAAACTTACTAACCATGCCTCCTAAATTCTCATCCAAATCATTGATATAAATCACAAATAACAGTGGACCCAGCACCGATCCCTGAGGCACACCACTGGTCACAGGCCTCCAGTTTGAAAAACAACCCTCTACAACCACCCTCTGCCTTCTGTCGTCCAGCCAATTTTGAATCCAATTGGCAACCTCACCCTGGATCCCGTGAGCTTTAACCTTCTGCAACAACCTACCATGCGGTACCTTGTCAAAGGCTTTGCTAAAGTCCATGTAGACAACGTCTACTGCACTGCCCTCATCTACCTTCTTGGTCACCCCCTCAAAAAACTCAATCAAATTTGTGAGACATGATTTTCCACGCACAAAGCCATGCTGACTGCCCCGAATCAGTCCTTGCCTCTCTAAATGCTTGTAGATCCTGTCTCTCAGAATACCTTCTAGCAACTTACCTACTACAGACGTTAGGCTCACCGGTCTGTAGTTCCCAGGCTTTTCCCTGCTGCTCTTCTTAAATAAGGGCACAACATTCGCCACTCTCCAATCTTCAGGCACCTCACCTGTGGCTGCCGATGATTCAAATATCTCGGTTAGGGGACCCGCAGTTTCCTCCCTAGCCTCCCACAACATCCTGGGATACATTTCATCAGGTCCCGGGGATTTATCTACCTTGATGCGCTTTAAGACTTCCAGCACCTGCTCCTCTGTAATATGCACACTTCTCAAGACATCACTATTTATTTCCCTTAGTTTCCTAACATCCATGCCTTTCTCCACCGTGGATACCGATGAGAAATATTCATTCAGGATCTCACCCAACTCTTGTGGCTCTGCACATAGATGTCCTTGTTGATCCTTTAGAGGCCCTACTCTGTCCCTAGTTACTCTTTTCCCCTTTATGTATCTGTAGAATCTCTTTGGATTCTCCCTTGCATTATTTGCCAAAGCAATTTCATGTCCCCTTTTTGCCCTCCTGATTTCCCTCTTAACTCTATTTCGACAATCTCTATACTCTTCAAGGGATCCACTTGATCCCAGTTGCTTATGTACGTCATATGCCTCCTTCTTCTTTTTGACCAGAGTCTCAATATCTCGAGTCATCCAGGGTTCCCTACTTCTACCAGCCTTGCCCTTCACTCTAAAGGGAATGTGCTTACCCTGCACCCTGGTTAACACATTTTTCAAAGCCTCCCATTTACCAGCCGTCCCTTTGCCTGCCAACAGTCTCCCCCAATCTACCTCTGAAAGTTCCTGTCTGATACCATCAAAATTGGCCTTGCCCCAATTAAGAATTTTAACTCTTGGGCCAGACCTATCATTCTCCATAGCTATCTTAAAACTAATGGAATTATGGTCACTTGTCCCAAAGTGATCCCTCACTGGCACTTCTGTCACTTGCCCTTCCTTATTTCCCAAGACAAGGTCAAGTTTTGCCCCCTCTCTAGTCGGTCCATCCACATACTGAATGAGAAATTCCTCCTGAATACACTCAACAAATTTCCCTCCATCCAAGCCCCTAATGCTATGGCTGTCCCAGTCAATGTTGGGAAAGTTAAAGTCCCCTACTACTACCACCCGATTATTCTTGCAGCTATCTGTAATCTCCTTACATATTTGCTCCTCAATTTCCCGCTGACTATTTGGGGGCCTGTAGCACAGTCCTACCAAGGTGATCTCTCCCTTCTTATTTTTCAGTTCCACCCATATAGACTCAGTGGGCGAACCCTCGGATATATCCCCTCTAAGTATTGCCGTGATGTTCTCCCTAATCAAAAACGGCACTCCCCCTCCTCTCTTACCTCCTGTTCTATCCTTTCCATAGCATCTGTACCCCGGAACATTGAGCTGCCAGTCCTGCCCCTCCCTTAGCCATGTTTCAGTCATAGCTATAATATCCCAGTCCCATGTGCCCGTCCATGCCCTGAGTTCATCCGCTTTGCCCGTCAGGCCCCTTGCATTGAAATAAATGCAGTTTAATGTAGACCTTCCTTGCTCTCTGCCCTGCTTCCTCTGGTCATGCTTTACACACTCTCCCTTCCTGCATTTTGTTTCTGTCCCCACTGACTTCCTACATCGGTTCCCATCCACCTGGCACATTAGTTTAAACCCTCCCCAACTGCACTAGCAAACACACCCCCGAGAACATTGGTTCCGGTCCCACCCAGATTCAGACCGTCCGATTTGTACAGGTCCCACCTCCCCCAGAACCGGTCCCAATGTCCCAGGAATTTGAAACCCTCCCTCTTGCACCATCTCTCAAGCCACGTATTCATCCTAGCTATCCTGTCATTCCTACTCTGACTATCACGTGGCACTGGTAGCAATCCTGAGATTACTACCTTTGAGGTCCTACTTTTTAGTTTAACTCCTAACTCCCTAAATTCAGCTTGTAGGACCTCATCCTGTTTTTTACCTATATCGTTGGTGCCTATATGCACCACGACAGCTGGCTGTTCACCCTCCCCCTCCAGAATGCCCTGCAGCCGCTCCGAGACATCCTTGACCCTTGCACCATAGAGGCAACATACCAACCTGGATTCTCGTTTGCGTCCGCAGAAACGCCTGTCTATTCCCCTTACAATTGAATCCCCTATCACTATAGCTCTGCCACTCTTTTTCCCGCCATTCTGTGCAGCAGAGCCAGCCACGGTGCCATGAACCTGGCTGCTGCCACCTTCCCCTGGTGAGCCATCTCCCCCAACAGTTTCCAAAACGGTAAATCTGTTTTGGAGGGAGATGACCGCAGGGGATCCCTGCACTGCCTTCCTACTCTTCCTCTGTCTGTTGGTCACCCATTCCCTATCTGCCTCAGTAATTTTAATCTGCGGTGTGACCAACTCACTGAATGTGCTATCCACAACTTCCTCAGCATCGCGGATGCTCCAAAGTGAGTCCATCCGCAGCTCCAGAGCCGTCAAGCGGTCTAACAGGAGCTGCAGTTGGACACACTTCTTGCAGATGAAGGAGTCAGGGACACCAGAAGGGTCCCTGACTTGCCACATCTCACGAGAGGAGCATGACACGGGTCTGAGCTCTCCTGCCATGACTTAAACCTGAAGTTAAATTTGAACTACACTACACAGCTAAGAGAAAGTCAAAGAGAGAGAAATCACTTACCAGTTACAAGCCAATCACTTACCTGCTGGCTGTGATGTAATTGCTCCAGAGACTCCCTCACAGGTCTGCTTCTCTGCACCTCCTTAAGGTGAGCACCAAATTCCCTGAACTAGTTAATTAATTTACTTAATTAATTTGATTTTTTTTTTTGTCACTCCCCTCTTACCCGAACTCAGCCTTACCCAAACTGAGATACACTCTGTTTGCTTCCAGCACTCTGTTTCTATAGGCACTTCAGCCACACCCTTTGTATCCTTCCTGATTTACAGTCAGCCAATAGGCCTGCTCCCAAAACTGATCTCTCTCCCGAACAGCTGACCTGCAAGGTAAGGAAGTGGTTAAACAGTAATTACCTCACCCACAGCGCGACCTTTTAAACTGTCCCCTCTGCCTCGCAGCTCCCGCGCTTTTTGAAACTCACGCGCTGTTTCCAAGGTCCCGGTTCCCTCTCTCTCCCGACCAGCTGACCTGCGAGGTAAGGAAGTGGTTAAGCATCATCAATAAATTAAACCAGCATCGATAAACTCAACCAGCAGTCATACACTGAACTAACATCAATAAAATAAACCAGCATCGAGAAACTCAACCAGCACTCATACACTGAACTAACATCAATAAAATATACCAGCATCGATAAACTCAACCAGCACTAATACACTGAACCTACATCAATAAAATAAACCAGCATCGATAAACTCAACCAGCACTAATACACTGAACCTACATCAATAAAATATACCAGCATCGATAAACTCAACCAGCACTAATACACTGAACCTACATCAATAAAATAAACCAGCATCGATAAACTCAACCAGCACTAATACACTGAACTAACATCAATAAACTAAACCAGCATCGATAAACTCAACCAGCACTAATACACTGAACTAACATCAATAAAATAAACCAGCATCTATGAACTCAACCAGCACTAATACACTGAACTAACATCAATAAAATAAACCAGCATCGATAAACTCAACCAGCACTAATACACTGAACTATCATCAATAAAATAAACCAGCATCGATAAAATCAACCAGCACTAATACACTGAACCTACATCAATAAAATAAACCAGCATCGATAAACTCAACCAGCACTAATACACTGAACTGACATCAATAAAATAAAGCAACAACGATAAACTCAACCAGCACTAATACACTGAACCTACATCAATAAAATAAACCAGCATCGATAAACTCAACCAGCACTAATACACTGAACTAACATCAATAAAATAAACCAGCATCGATAAACTCAACCAGCACTAATACACTGAACCTACATCGATAAAATAAACCAGCATCGATAAACTCAACCAGCATTAATACACTCAACCGACATCAATAAAATAAACCAACATCGATAAACTCAACCAGCACTAATACACTGAACTAACATCAATAAAATAAACCACCATCGATAAACTCAACCAGCACTAGTACACTGAACCTACATCAATAAAATAAACCAGCATCGATAAACTCAACCAGCACTAATACACTGAACTGACATCAATAAACTAAACCACCATCGATAAACTCAACCAGCACTAGTACACTGAACCTACATCAATAAAATAAACCAGCATCGATAAACTCAACCAGCACTAATACACTGAACTGACATCAATAAAATACACCAGCATCGATAAACTCAACCAGCACTAATACACTGAACTATCATCAATAAAATAAACCAGCATCGATAAACTCAACCAGCACTAATACACTGAACTAACATCAATAAAATAAACCAGCATCGATAAACTCAACCAGCACTAATACACTGAACTGACATCAATAAAATACACCAGCATCGATAAACTCAACCAGCACTAATACACTGAACTAACATCAATAAAATAAACCAACATCGATCAACTCAACCAGCACTAATACACTGAACCTACATCAATAAAATAAACCAGCATCGATAAACTCAACCAGCACTAATACACTGAACCTACATCAATAAAATAAACCAGCATCGATAAACTCAACCAGCACTAATACACTGAACTGACATCAATAAAATAAACCAGCATCGATAAACTCAACCAGCACTAATACACTGAACTGACATCAATAAAATAAACCAACATCGATAAACTCAACCAGCAGTCATACACTGAACTAACATCAATAAAATAAAACAGCATCGATAAACTCAAACAGCACTAATACACTGAACCGACATCAATAAAATAAACCAGCATCGATAAACTCAACCAGCACTAATACACTGAACTAACATTAATAAAATAAACCAGCATCGATAAACTCAACCAGCACTAATACACTGAACCTACATCAATAAAATAAACCAGCATCGATAAACTCAACCAGCACTAATACACTGAACCTACATCAATAAAATAAACCATCATCGATAAACTCAACCAGCACTAATACACTGAACTAACATTAATAAAATAAACCAGCATCGATAAACTCAACCAGCACTAATACACTGAACCTACATCAATAAAATAAACCAGCATCGATAAACTCAACCAGCAATAATACACTGAACTATCATCAATAAAATAAACCAGCATCGATAAACTCAACCAGCAGTCATACACTGAACTAACATCAATAAAATAAACCAACATCGATAAACTCAACCACCACTAATACACTGAACTAACATTAATAAAATAAACCAGCATCGATAAACTAAACCAGCACTAATACACTGAACCTACATCAATAAAATAAACCAACATCGATGAACTCAACCAGCACTAATACACTGAACCTACATCAATAAAATAAACCAGCATCGATAAACTCAACCAGCACTAATACACTAAACTAACATCAATAAAATAAACCAACATCGATGAACTCAACCAGCACTAATACTCTGAACCATCATCAATAAAATAAACCAACATCGATGAACTCAACCAGCACTAATACTCTGAACCATCATCAATAAAATAAACCAGTATCGATAAACTCAACCAGCACTAATACACTGAATTGACATCAATAAAATAAACCAGCATCGATGAACTCAACCAGCACTCATACTCTGAACTAACATCAATAAAATAAAGCAGCATCGATAAACTCAACCAGCACTAATACACTGAACTATCATCAATAAAATAAACCAGCATCGATGAACTCAACCAGCACTCATACTCTGAACTAACATCAATAAAATAAAGCAGCATCGATAAACTCAACCAGCACTAATACACTGAACTATCATCAATAAAATAAACCAGCACCGATAAACTCAACCAGCACTAATACTCTGAACCGACATCAATAAAATAAACCAGCATCGATAAACTCAACCAGCACTAATACACTGAACTATCATCAATAAAATAAACCAGCACCGATAAACTCAACCAGCACTAATACACTGAACCTACATCAATAAAATAAACCAGCATCGATAAACTCAACCAGCACTAATACACTGAACTATCATCAATAAAATAAACCAGCATCGATAAACTCAACCAGCACTAATACACTGAACCTACATCAATAAAATAAACCAGCATCGATAAACTCAACCAGCACTAATACACTGAACTATCATCAATAAAATAAACCAGCATCGATAAACTCAAACAGCACTAATACACTGAACCTATATCAATAAAATAAAGCAACATCGATAAACTCAACCAGCACTAATACTCTGAACCGACATCAATAAAATAAACCAGCATCGATAAACTCAACCAGCACTAATTCACTGAAATAACATCAATAAAATAAACCAGCATCGATAAACTCAACCAGCAGTCATACACTGAACTAACATCAATAAAATAAACCAGCATCGATAAACTCAACCAGCATTAACACACTGAACTATCATCAATAAAATAAACCAGCATCGACAAACTAAACCAGCACTAAAACACTGAACTAACATCAATAAAATAAACCAGCTTCGATAAACTCAACCAGCATTAACACACTGAACTATCATCAATAAAATAAACCAGCATCGACAAACTAAACCAGCACTAAAACACTGAACTAACATCAATAAAATAAACCAGCATCGATAAACTCAACCAGCACTAAAACACTGAACTATCATCAATAAAATAAACCAGCATCGACAAACTAAACCAGCACTAAAACACTGAACTAACATCAATAAAATAAACCAGCATCTATGAACTCAACCAGCACTAATACACTGAACTAACATCAATAAAATAAACCAGCATCGATAAACTCAACCAGCACTAATACACTGAACTATCATCAATAAAATAAACCAGCATCGATAAAATCAACCAGCACTAATACACTGAACCTACATCAATAAAATAAACCAGCATCGATAAACTCAACCAGCACTAATACACTGAACTATCATCAATAAAATAAACCAGCATCGATAAACTCAACCAGCACTAATACACTGAACTATCATCAATAAAATAAACCAGCATCGATAAACTCAACCAGCACTAATACACTGAACTATCATCAATAAAATAAAACAGCATCGATAATCCCAACCAGCACTAATACACTGAACTGACATCAATAAAATAAACCAGCATCGATAAACTCAACCAGCACTAATACACTGAACTGACATCAATAAAATAAACCAGCATCGATAAACTCAACCAGCACTAATACACTGAACCTACATCAATAAAATAAACCAGCATCGATAAACTCAACCAGCACTAATACACTGAACCTACATCAATAAAATAAACCAGCATCGATAAACTCAACCAGCACTAACACACTGAAATATCATCAATAAAATAAACCAGCATCGACAAACTAAACCAGCACTAATACACTGAACTGACATCAATAAAATAAACCAGCATCGATAAACCCAACCAGCACTAACACACTGAAATATCATCAATAAAATAAACCAGCATCGACAAACTAAACCAGCACTAATACACTGAACTGACATCAATAAAATAAACCAGCATTGATAAACTCAACCAGCACTAATACACTGAACTGACATCAATAAAATAAACCAGCATCGATAAACTCAACCAGCACTAATACACTGAACCGACATCAATAAAATAAACCAGCATCGATAAACTAAACCAGCACTAATACACTGAACTGACATCAATAAAATAAACCAGCATCGATAAACTCAACCAGCACTAATACACTGAACCGACATCAATAAAATAAACCAGCATCGATAAACTCAACCAGCACTAATACACTGAACCGACATCAATAAAATAAACCAGCATCGATAAACTCAACCAGCACTAATACACTGAACTATCATCAATAAAATAAACCAGCATCGATAAACTCAACCAGCACTAATACACTGAACCGACATCAATAAAATAAACCAGCATCGATAAACTCAACCAGCACTAATACACTGAACTATCATCAATAAAATAAACCAGCATCGATAAACTCAACTAGCACTAATACACTGAACTGACATCAATAAAATAAACCTGCATCGATAAACACAACCAGCACTAATACACTGAACTATCATCAATAAAATAAACCAGCATCGATAAACTCAACTAGCACTAATACACTGAACTGACATCAATAAAATAAACCAGCATCGATAAACTCAACTAGCACTAATACACTGAACTGACATCAATAAAATAAACCAGCATCGATAAACTCAACTAGCACTAATACACTGAACTGACATCAATAAAATAAACCGGCATCGATAAACTCAACCAGCACTAATACACTGAACTAACATCAATAAAATAAACCGGCATCGATAAACTCAACCAGCACTAATACACTGAACCTACATCAATAAAATAAACCAGCATCGATAAACTCAACCAGCACTAATACACTGAACTAACATCAATAAAATAAACCAGCATCGATAAACTCAACCAGCACTAATACACTGAACTGACATCAATAAAATAAACCAGCATCGATAAACTCAACCAGCACTAATACACTGAACTATCATAGAATCATAGAAGTTTACAGCATGGAAACAGGCCCTTCGGCCCAACCAGTCCATGCCGCCCAGTTTTTAACCATTAAGCTAGTCCCAGTTGCCCGCACTTGGCCCATAACCCTCTATATCCATCTTACCCATGTAACTATCTAAATGCTTTTTAAAAGACACAATTGTACCCGCCTCTACTACTACCTCTGGCAGCACATTCCAGACACTCACTACCCTCTGAGTGAAGAAATTGCCCCTCTGGGCCCTTCTGAATCTCTCCCCTCTCACCTTAAACCTATGCCCTCTAGTTTTAGACTCCCCTACCTTTGGGAAAAGATGTTGACTATCTACCTTATCTATGCCCCTCATTATTTTATAGACCTCTATAAGATCACCCCTAAGCCTCCTATGCTCCAGGGAAAAAAGTCCCAGTCTATCCAGCCTCTCCTTATAACTCAAACCATCAAGTCCCGGCAACATCCTAGTAAATCTTTTCTGCACTCTTTCTAGTTTAATAATATCCTTTCTATAATAGGGTGACCAGAACTGCACACAGTATTCCAAGTGTGGCCGTACCAATAGAACATAGAACATAGAAAAATACAGCGCAGTACAGGCCCTTCGGCCCACGATGTTGCACCGAAACAAAAGCCATCTAACCTACACTATACCATTATCATCCATATGTTTATCCAATAAACTTTTAAATGCCCTCAATGTTGGCGAGTTCACTACTTTAGCAGGTAGGGCATTCCACGGCCTCACTACTCTTTGCGTAAAGAACCTACCCCTGACCTCTGGCCTATATCTATTACCCCTCAGTTTAAGGCTATGTCCCCTCGTGCTAGCCATTTCCATCCGCGGGAGAAGGCTCTCACTGTCCATCCTATCTAACCCCCTGATCATTTTGTATGCCTCTATTAAGTCTCCTCTTAACCTTCTTCTCTCTAACGAAAACAACCTCAAGTCCATCAGCCTTTCCTCATAAGATTTTCCCTCCATACCAGGCAACATCCTGGTAAATCTCCTCTGCACCCGTTCCAAAGCCTCCACGTCCTTCCTATAATGTGGTGACCAGAACTGTACGCAATACTCCAAATGCGGCCGTACCAGAGTTCTGTACAGCTGCAACATGACCTCCTGACTCCGGAACTCAATCCCTCTACCAATAAACGCCAACACTCCATAGGCCTTCTTCACCACCCTATCAACCTGGGTGGCAACTTTCAGGGATCTATGTACATGGACACCTAGATCCCTCTGCTCATCCACACTTTCAAGAACTTTTCCATTAGCCAAATATTCCACATTCCTGTTTTTCCTTCCAAAGTGAATCACCTCACACTTCTCTACATTAAACTCCATTTGCCACCTCTCAGCCCAGCACTGCAGCTTATCTATATCCCTCTGTAACCTGCTAGTTCCTTCCACACTATCGACAACACCACCGACTTTAGTATCGTCTGCAAATTTACTCACCCACCCTTCTGCGCCTTCCTCTAGGTCATTGATAAAAATGACAAACAGCAACGGCCCCAGAACAGATCCTTGTGGTACTCCACTTGTGACAGAACTCCATTCTGAACATTTCCCATCAACCACCACCCTCTGTCTTCTTTCAGCTAGCCAATTTCTGATCCACATCTCTAAATCACCCTCAATCCCCAGCCTCCGTATTTTCTGCTATAGCCTACCGTGGGGAATCTTATCAAACGCTTTGCTGAAATCCATATACACCACATCAACTGCTCTACCCTCGTCTACCTGTTCAGTCACCTTCTCAAAGAACTCGATAAGGTTTGTGAGGCATGACCTACCCTTCACAAAGCCATGCTGACTATCCCTGATCATATTATTCCTATCTAGATGATTATAAATCTTGTCTCTTATAATCCCCTCCAAGACTTTACCCAGTACAGACGTGAGGCTCACCGGTCTATAGTTGCCGGGGTTGTCTCTGCTCCCCTTTTTGAACAAAGGGACCACATTTGCTATCCTCCAGTCCTCTGGCACTATTCCTGTATCCAATGATGACATAAAAATCAAAGCCAATGGTCCAGCAATCTCTTCCCTGGCCTCCCAGAGAATCCTAGGATAAATCCCATCAGGTCCCGGGGACTTATCTATTTTCAGCCTGTCCAGAATTGCCAACACCTCTTCCCTACGTACCTCAATGCCATCTAATCTATTTACCTGGAGCTCAGCATTCTCCTCCACAACATTATCTTTTTCCTGAGTGAATACTGACGAAAAATATTCATTTAGTATCTCGCCTATCTCTTCAGACTCTACACACAACTTCCCATCCCTGTCCTTGACTGGTCCTACTCTTTCCCTAGTCATTCGCTTATTCCTGACATACCTATAGAAAGCTTTTGGGTTTTCCTTGATCCTTCCTGCCAAATACTTCTCATGTCCCCTCCTTGCTCGTCTTAGCTCTCTCTTTAGATCCTTCCTCGCTACCTTGTAACTATCCATCGCCCCAACTGAAACTTCACACCTCATCTTCACATAGGCCTCCTTCTTCCTCTTAACAAGAGATTCCACTTCTTTGGTAAACCACGGTTCCCTCGCTCGGCACCTTCCTCCCTGCCTGACCGGTACATACTTATCAAGAACATGCAGTAGCTGATCCTTGAACAAGCTCCACTTATCCAGTGTGTCCAACACTTGCAGCCTACTAATCCACCTTATCCCCCCCAAGTCACGTCTAATGGCATCATAATTTCCCTTCCCCCAGCTATAACTCTTGCCCTGCGGTGTATACTTATCCCTTTCCATCCTTAACGTAAACGTCACCGAATTGTGGTCACTGTCCCCAAAGTGCTCACCTACCTCCAAATCCAACACCTGGCCTGGTTCATTACCCAAAACCAAATCCAATGTGGCCTCGCCTCTTGTTGGCCTGTCAACATATTGTGTCAGGAAACCCTCCTGCACACACTGTACAAAAAACGACCCATCTAATGTACTCAAACTATATCTTTTCCAGTCAATATTTGGAAAGTTAAAGTCTCCCATAATAACTACCCTGTTACTTTCGCTCTTATCCAGGATCATCCTCGCCATCCTTTCCTCTACATCCCTAGAACTATTTGGAGGCCTATAGAAGACTCCCAACAGTGTGACCTCCTTTCATGTTTCTAACCTCAGCCCATACTACCTCGGAAGATGAGTCCCCATCTAGCATCCTCTCCGCCACCGTAATACTGCTCTTGACTAGCAGCGCCACACCTCCCCCTCTTTTGCCTCCTTCTCTGAGCTTACTAAAACACCTAAACCCCGGAACTTGCAACATCCATTCCTGTCCCTGCTCTATCCATGTCTCTGAAATGGCCACAACATCGAAGTCCCAGGTACCAACCCATGCTGCCAGTTCCCCTACCTTGTTTCGTATACTCCTGGCATTGAAGTATACACACTTCAAACCACCTACCTGAACACTGGCCCCCTCCTGCGACGTCAAATCTGAGCTCCTGACCTCTATACTCTCATTCTCCCTTACCCTAAAACTACAATCCAGGTTCCCATGCCCCTGCTGCATTAGTTTAAACCCCCCCAAAGAGCACTAACAAATCTCCCCCCCAGGATATTTGTGCCCCGCAGGTTCAGATGTAGACCATCCTGTCTGTAGAGGTCCCATCTTCCCCAGAAAGAGCCCCAGTTATCCAGAAATCTGAATCCCTCCCGCCTGCACCATCCCTGTAGCCACGTGTTTAATTGCTCTCTCTCCCTATTCCTCATCTCACTATCACGTGGCACGGGCAACAACCCAGAGATAACAACTCTGTTTGTTCTAGTTCTGAGCATCCATCCTAGCTCCCTGAAAGCCTGCCTGACATCCTTATCCCCTTTCCTACATATGTCGTTAGTGCCAATGTGGACCATGACTTGGGGCTGCTCCCCCTCCCCTTTAAGGACCCGGAAAACACGATCCGAGACATCACGTACCCTTGCACCTGGGAGGCAACATACCAAACGTGAGTCTCTCACGCTCCCACAAAATCTCCTATCTGTGCCCCTGACTATAGAGTCCCCAATTACTAATGCTCTGCTCCTCTCCCCCCTTCCCTTCTGAGCAACAGGGACAGACTCTGTGCCAGAGGCCCGTACCCCATGGCTTACCCCTGGTAAGTCGTCCCCCCCACAAGTATCCAAAGCGGTATACTTGTTTCTCAGGGGAACGACCGCAGGGGATCCCTGCACTGACTGTTTTTTCCCCGTCCCTCTTACAGTTACCCATCTATCTCCAATCTTTGGTGTAACTAATTCCCTGAAGCTGCTATCTATGACCCCCTCTGCCTCCCGAATGATCCGAAGTTCTTCCAACTCCAGCTCCAGTTCCCTAACTCGGTCTTGGAGGAGCTGGAGATGGCAGCACTTCCTGCAGGTAAAATCAGCAGGGACACTAACTGCATCCCTCACCTCAAACATCCTGCAGGAGGAACATTGCACTCCCTTCCCTGCCATTCCTCTAACTTTCTACCAAGATCTAGCTAACAACTAAATTAAATTTTTTATATTAAAAAAAAAAAAAATTATTAATAACAATAATAAAATATGGTACTTACCTCACACCAAAGGGTTTTATTATTAGGTTAGAGGAGGAGGGCGGGTGGGAGACACTACACGTGTAGTGTCTCGGGTTTCCTCTCCACCAGAATTTATTGGTGAGGGTCTTCCCAGAAGTCCGCGGGTCGACTTCCTGTTCCCACCTTAAACACTAGAATTTTAAAAAAAATTTAAAGGAGAAACTTACCTCCCAGAAATCACTTCCGCACTGCCCCCGCTGAAATGGACTAGCCTGCTCCGCTCCTGCTGAAATCGACTTGGCCTGCAAGGTAAGTAAGTTGTTAATCTGTACTCACCTCACCACAGACAGCGACCTTTTAAATGGTCCCCTCTGCCTCGCAGCCCCCGCGCTTTTTCAAAATTCCCGCGCTGATTCTAAGGTCCCAGCTCTCACTCCCGAACTCAACAGCTGACCTGCAAGATAAGCAAGTTAATCTGTACTCACCTCACCACAGACAGCGACCTTTTAAATGGTCCCCTCTGCCTCGCAGCCCCCGCGCTTTTTCAAAATTCCCGCCCTGATTCTAAGGTCCCAGCTCTCACTCCCGAACTCAACAGCTGACCTGCAAGGTAAGCAAGTTAATCTGTACTCACCTCACCACAGACAGCGACCTTTTAAATGGTCCCCTCTGCCTCGCAGCCCCCGCGCTTTTTCAAAATTCCCGCGCTGATTCTAAGGTCCCAGCTCTCACTCCCGAACTCCTGTATTCAATGTTCTGACCAATGAAACCAAGCATGCCGAATGCCTTCTTCACCACCCTGTCCACCTGCGACTCCACCTTCAAGGAGCTATGAACCTGTACTCCTAGATCTCTTTGTTCTATAACTCTCCCCAACGCCATACCATTAACTGAGTAGGTCCTGGCCTGATTCGATCTGCCAAAATGCATCACCTCACATTTATCTAAATTAAACTCCATCTGCCATTCGTCGGCCCACTGGCCTAATTGATCAAGATCCCGTTGCAATCCTAGATAACCTTCTTCACTATCCACTGTGCCACCAATCTTGGTGTCATCTGCAAACTTACTAACCATGCCTCCTAAATTCTCATCCAAATCATTGATATAAATCACAAATAACAGTGGACCCAGCACCGATCCCTGAGGCACACCACTGGTCACAGGCCTCCAGTTTGAAAAACAACCCTCTACAACCACCCTCTGCCTTCTGTCGTCCAGCCAATTTTGAATCCAATTGGCAACCTCACCCTGGATCCCGTGAGCTTTAACCTTCTGCAACAACCTACCATGCGGTACCTTGTCAAAGGCTTTGCTAAAGTCCATGTAGACAACGTCTACTGCACTGCCCTCATCTACCTTCTTGGTCACCCCCTCAAAAAACTCAATCAAATTTGTGAGACATGATTTTCCACGCACAAAGCCATGCTGACTGCCCCGAATCAGTCCTTGCCTCTCTAAATGCTTGTAGATCCTGTCTCTCAGAATACCTTCTAGCAACTTACCTACTACAGACGTTAGGCTCACCGGTCTGTAGTTCCCAGGCTTTTCCCTGCTGCTCTTCTTAAATAAGGGCACAACATTCGCCACTCTCCAATCTTCAGGCACCTCACCTGTGGCTGCCGATGATTCAAATATCTCGGTTAGGGGACCCGCAGTTTCCTCCCTAGCCTCCCACAACATCCTGGGATACATTTCATCAGGTCCCGGGGATTTATCTACCTTGATGCGCTTTAAGACTTCCAGCACCTGCTCCTCTGTAATATGCACACTTCTCAAGACATCACTATTTATTTCCCTTAGTTTCCTAACATCCATGCCTTTCTCCACCGTGGATACCGATGAGAAATATTCATTCAGGATCTCACCCAACTCTTGTGGCTCTGCACATAGATGTCCTTGTTGATCCTTTAGAGGCCCTACTCTGTCCCTAGTTACTCTTTTCCCCTTTATGTATCTGTAGAATCTCTTTGGATTCTCCCTTGCATTATTTGCCAAAGCAATTTCATGTCCCCTTTTTGCCCTCCTGATTTCCCTCTTAACTCTATTTCGACAATCTCTATACTCTTCAAGGGATCCACTTGATCCCAGTTGCTTATGTACGTCATATGCCTCCTTCTTCTTTTTGACCAGAGTCTCAATATCTCGAGTCATCCAGGGTTCCCTACTTCTACCAGCCTTGCCCTTCACTCTAAAGGGAATGTGCTTACCCTGCACCCTGGTTAACACATTTTTCAAAGCCTCCCATTTACCAGCCGTCCCTTTGCCTGCCAACAGTCTCCCCCAATCTACCTCTGAAAGTTCCTGTCTGATACCATCAAAATTGGCCTTGCCCCAATTAAGAATTTTAACTCTTGGGCCAGACCTATCATTCTCCATAGCTATCTTAAAACTAATGGAATTATGGTCACTTGTCCCAAAGTGATCCCTCACTGGCACTTCTGTCACTTGCCCTTCCTTATTTCCCAAGACAAGGTCAAGTTTTGCCCCCTCTCTAGTCGGTCCATCCACATACTGAATGAGAAATTCCTCCTGAATACACTCAACAAATTTCCCTCCATCCAAGCCCCTAATGCTATGGCTGTCCCAGTCAATGTTGGGAAAGTTAAAGTCCCCTACTACTACCACCCGATTATTCTTGCAGCTATCTGTAATCTCCTTACATATTTGCTCCTCAATTTCCCGCTGACTATTTGGGGGCCTGTAGCACAGTCCTACCAAGGTGATCTCTCCCTTCTTATTTTTCAGTTCCACCCATATAGACTCAGTGGGCGAACCCTCGGATATATCCCCTCTAAGTATTGCCGTGATGTTCTCCCTAATCAAAAACGGCACTCCCCCTCCTCTCTTACCTCCTGTTCTATCCTTTCCATAGCATCTGTACCCCGGAACATTGAGCTGCCAGTCCTGCCCCTCCCTTAGCCATGTTTCAGTCATAGCTATAATATCCCAGTCCCATGTGCCCGTCCATGCCCTGAGTTCATCCGCTTTGCCCGTCAGGCCCCTTGCATTGAAATAAATGCAGTTTAATGTAGACCTTCCTTGCTCTCTGCCCTGCTTCCTCTGGTCATGCTTTACACACTCTCCCTTCCTGCATTTTGTTTCTGTCCCCACTGACTTCCTACATCGGTTCCCATCCACCTGGCACATTAGTTTAAACCCTCCCCAACTGCACTAGCAAACACACCCCCGAGAACATTGGTTCCGGTCCCACCCAGATTCAGACCGTCCGATTTGTACAGGTCCCACCTCCCCCAGAACCGGTCCCAATGTCCCAGGAATTTGAAACCCTCCCTCTTGCACCATCTCTCAAGCCACGTATTCATCCTAGCTATCCTGTCATTCCTACTCTGACTATCACGTGGCACTGGTAGCAATCCTGAGATTACTACCTTTGAGGTCCTACTTTTTAGTTTAACTCCTAACTCCCTAAATTCAGCTTGTAGGACCTCATCCTGTTTTTTACCTATATCGTTGGTGCCTATATGCACCACGACAGCTGGCTGTTCACCCTCCCCCTCCAGAATGCCCTGCAGCCGCTCCGAGACATCCTTGACCCTTGCACCATAGAGGCAACATACCAACCTGGATTCTCGTTTGCGTCCGCAGAAACGCCTGTCTATTCCCCTTACAATTGAATCCCCTATCACTATAGCTCTGCCACTCTTTTCCCCGCCATTCTGTGCAGCAGAGCCAGCCACGGTGCCATGAACCTGGCTGCTGCCACCTTCCCCTGGTGAGCCATCTCCCCCAACAGTTTCCAAAACGGTAAATCTGTTTTGGAGGGAGATGACCGCAGGGGATCCCTGCACTGCCTTCCTACTCTTCCTCTGTCTGTTGGTCACCCATTCCCTATCTGCCTCAGTAATTTTAATCTGCGGTGTGACCAACTCACTGAATGTGCTATCCACAACTTCCTCAGCATCGCGGATGCTCCAAAGTGAGTCCATCCGCAGCTCCAGAGCCGTCAAGCGGTCTAACAGGAGCTGCAGTTGGACACACTTCTTGCAGATGAAGGAGTCAGGGACACCAGAAGGGTCCCTGACTTGCCACATCTCACGAGAGGAGCATGACACGGGTCTGAGCTCTCCTGCCATGACTTAAACCTGAAGTTAAATTTGAACTACACTACACAGCTAAGAGAAAGTCAAAGAGAGAGAAATCACTTACCAGTTACAAGCCAATCACTTACCTGCTGGCTGTGATGTAATTGCTCCAGAGACTCCCTCACAGGTCTGCTTCTCTGCACCTCCTTAAGGTGAGCACCAAATTCCCTGAACTAGTTAATTAATTTACTTAATTAATTTGATTTTTTTTTTGTCACTCCCCTCTTACCCGAACTCAGCCTTACCCAAACTGAGATACACTCTGTTTGCTTCCAGCACTCTGTTTCTATAGGCACTTCAGCCACACCCTTTGTATCCTTCCTGATTTACAGTCAGCCAATAGGCCTGCTCCCAAAACTGATCTCTCTCCCGAACAGCTGACCTGCAAGGTAAGGAAGTGGTTAAACAGTAATTACCTCACCCACAGCGCGACCTTTTAAACTGTCCCCTCTGCCTCGCAGCTCCCGCGCTTTTTGAAACTCACGCGCTGTTTCCAAGGTCCCGGCTCCCTCTCTCTCCCGACCAGCTGACCTGCGAGGTAAGGAAGTGGTTAAGCATCATCAATAAATTAAACCAGCATCGATAAACTCAACCAGCAGTCATACACTGAACTAACATCAATAAAATAAACCAGCATCGATAAACTCAACCAGCACTAATACACTGAACTAACATCAATAAAATATACCAGCATCGATAAACTCAACCAGCACTAATACACTGAACCTACATCAATAAAATAAACCAGCATCGATAAACAGAACCAGCACTAATACACTGAACCTACATCAATAAAATAAACCAGCATCGATAAACTCAACCAGCACTAATACACTGAACTAACATCAATAAACTAAACCAGCATCGATAAACTCAACCAGCACTAATACACTGAACTAAAATCAATAAAATAAACCAGCATCTATGAACTCAACCAGCACTAATACACTGAACTAACATCAATAAAATAAACCAGCATCGATAAACTCAACCAGCACTAATACACTGAACTATCATCAATAAAATAAACCAGCATCGCTAAAATCAACCAGCACTAATACACTGAACCTACATCAATAAAATAAACCAGCATCGATAAACTCAACCAGCACTAATACACTGAACTGACATCAATAAAATAAAGCAACATCGATAAACTCAACCAGCACTAATACACTGAACCTACATCAATAAAATAAACCAGCATCGATAAACTCAACCAGCACTAATACACTGAACTAACATCAATAAAATAAACCAGCATCGATAAACTCAACCAGCACTAATACACTGAACCGACATCAATAAAATAAACCAGCATCGATAAACTCAACCAGCGCTAATACACTCAACCGACATCAATAAAATAAACCAACATCGATAAACTCAACCAGCACTAATACACTGAACTAACATCAATAAAATAAACCACCATCGATAAACTCAACCAGCACTAGTACACTGAACCTACATCAATAAAATAAACCAGCATCGATAAACTCAACCAGCACTAATACACTGAACTGACATCAATAAACTAAACCACCATCGATAAACTCAACCAGCACTAGTACACTGAACCTACATCAATAAAATAAACCAGCATCGATAAACTCAACCAGCACTAATACACTGAACTGACATCAATAAAATACACCAGCATCGATAAACTCAACCAGCACTAATACACTGAACTATCATCAATAAAATAAACCAGCATCGATAAACTCAACCAGCACTAATACACTGAACTAACATCAATAAAATAAACCAGCATCGATAAACTCAACCAGCACTAATACACTGAACTGACATCAATAAAATACACCAGCATCGATAAACTCAACCAGCACTAATACACTGAACTAACATCAATAAAATAAACCAACATCGATCAACTCAACCAGCACTAATACACTGAACCTACATCAATAAAATAAACCAGCATCGATAAACTCAACCAGCACTAATACACTGAACCTACATCAATAAAATAAACCAGCATCGATAAACTCAACCAGCACTGATACACTGAACTAACATCAATAAAATAAAACAGCATCGATAAACTCAAACAGCACTAATACACTGAACCGACATCAATAAAATAAACCAGCATCGATAAACTCAACCAGCACTAATACACTGAACCTACATCAATAAAATAAACCAGCATCGATAAACTCAACCAGCACTAATACACTGAACCTACATCAATAAAATAAACCATCATCGATAAACTCAACCAGCACTATTACACTGAACCTACATCAATAAAATAAACCAGCATCGATAAACTCAACCAGCACTAATACACTGAACTAACATTAATAAAATAAACCAGCATCGATAAACTCAACCAGTACTAATACACTGAACTAACATTAATAAAATAAACCAGCATCGATAAACTCAACCAGCACTAATACACTGAACCTACATCAATAAAATAAACCAGCATCGATAAACTCAACCAGCACTAATACACTGAACCTACATCAATAAAATAAACCATCATCGATAAACTCAACCAGCACTAATACACTGAACTAACATTAATAAAATAAACCAGCATCGATAAACTCAACCAGCACTAATACACTGAACCTACATCAATAAAATAAACCAGCATCGATAAACTCAACCAGCACTAATACACTGAACTATCATCAATAAAATAAACCAGCATCGATAAACTCAACCAGCAGTCATACACTGAACTAACATCAATAAAATAAACCAACATCGATAAACTCAACCACCACTAATACACTGAACTAACATTAATAAAATAAACCAGCATCGATAAACTAAACCAGCACTAATACACTGAACCTACATCAATAAAATAAACCAACATCGATGAACTCAACCAGCACTAATACTCTGAACCATCATCAATAAAATAAACCAACATCGATGAACTCAACCAGCACTAATACTCTGAACCATCATCAATAAAATAAACCAGTATCGATAAACTCAACCAGCACTAATACACTGAATTGACATCAATAAAATAAACCAGCATCGATGAACTCAACCAGCACTCATACTCTGAACTAACATCAATAAAATAAAGCAGCATCGATAAACTCAACCAGCACTAATACACTGAACTATCATCAATAAAATGAACCAGCATCGATGAACTCAACCAGCACTCATACTCTGAACTAACATCAATAAAATAAAGCAGCATCGATAAACTCAACCAGCACTAATACACTGAACCTACATCAATAAAATAAACCAGCATCGATAAACAGAACCAGCACTAATACACTGAACCTACATCAATAAAATAAACCAGCATCGATAAACTCAACCAGCACTAATACACTGAACTAACATCAATAAACTAAACCAGCATCGATAAACTCAACCAGCACTAATACACTGAACTAAAATCAATAAAATAAACCAGCATCTATGAACTCAACCAGCACTAATACACTGAACTAACATCAATAAAATAAACCAGCATCGATAAACTCAACCAGCACTAATACACTGAACTATCATCAATAAAATAAACCAGCATCGCTAAAATCAACCAGCACTAATACACTGAACCTACATCAATAAAATAAACCAGCATCGATAAACTCAACCAGCACTAATACACTGAACTGACATCAATAAAATAAAGCAACATCGATAAACTCAACCAGCACTAATACACTGAACCTACATCAATAAAATAAACCAGCATCGATAAACTCAACCAGCACTAATACACTGAACTAACATCAATAAAATAAACCAGCATCGATAAACTCAACCAGCACTAATACACTGAACCGACATCAATAAAATAAACCAGCATCGATAAACTCAACCAGCGCTAATACACTCAACCGACATCAATAAAATAAACCAACATCGATAAACTCAACCAGCACTAATACACTGAACTAACATCAATAAAATAAACCACCATCGATAAACTCAACCAGCACTAGTACACTGAACCTACATCAATAAAATAAACCAGCATCGATAAACTCAACCAGCACTAATACACTGAACTGACATCAATAAACTAAACCACCATCGATAAACTCAACCAGCACTAGTACACTGAACCTACATCAATAAAATAAACCAGCATCGATAAACTCAACCAGCACTAATACACTGAACTGACATCAATAAAATACACCAGCATCGATAAACTCAACCAGCACTAATACACTGAACTATCATCAATAAAATAAACCAGCATCGATAAACTCAACCAGCACTAATACACTGAACTAACATCAATAAAATAAACCAGCATCGATAAACTCAACCAGCACTAATACACTGAACTGACATCAATAAAATACACCAGCATCGATAAACTCAACCAGCACTAATACACTGAACTAACATCAATAAAATAAACCAACATCGATCAACTCAACCAGCACTAATACACTGAACCTACATCAATAAAATAAACCAGCATCGATAAACTCAACCAGCACTAATACACTGAACCTACATCAATAAAATAAACCAGCATCGATAAACTCAACCAGCACTGATACACTGAACTAACATCAATAAAATAAAACAGCATCGATAAACTCAAACAGCACTAATACACTGAACCGACATCAATAAAATAAACCAGCATCGATAAACTCAACCAGCACTAATACACTGAACCTACATCAATAAAATAAACCAGCATCGATAAACTCAACCAGCACTAATACACTGAACCTACATCAATAAAATAAACCATCATCGATAAACTCAACCAGCACTATTACACTGAACCTACATCAATAAAATAAACCAGCATCGATAAACTCAACCAGCACTAATACACTGAACTAACATTAATAAAATAAACCAGCATCGATAAACTCAACCAGTACTAATACACTGAACTAACATTAATAAAATAAACCAGCATCGATAAACTCAACCAGCAGTAATACACTGAACCTACATCAATAAAATAAACCAGCATCGATAAACTCAACCAGCACTAATACACTGAACCTACATCAATAAAATAAACCATCATCGATAAACTCAACCAGCACTAATACACTGAACTAACATTAATAAAATAAACCAGCATCGATAAACTCAACCAGCACTAATACACTGAACCTACATCAATAAAATAAACCAGCATCGATAAACTCAACCAGCACTAATACACTGAACTATCATCAATAAAATAAACCAGCATCGATAAACTCAACCAGCAGTCATACACTGAACTAACATCAATAAAATAAACCAACATCGATAAACTCAACCACCACTAATACACTGAACTAACATTAATAAAATAAACCAGCATCGATAAACTAAACCAGCACTAATACACTGAACCTACATCAATAAAATAAACCAACATCGATGAACTCAACCAGCACTAATACTCTGAACCATCATCAATAAAATAAACCAACATCGATGAACTCAACCAGCACTAATACTCTGAACCATCATCAATAAAATAAACCAGTATCGATAAACTCAACCAGCACTAATACACTGAATTGACATCAATAAAATAAACCAGCATCGATGAACTCAACCAGCACTCATACTCTGAACTAACATCAATAAAATAAAGCAGCATCGATAAACACAACCAGCACTAATACACTGAACTATCATCAATAAAATGAACCAGCATCGATGAACTCAACCAGCACTCATACTCTGAACTAACATCAATAAAATAAAGTTGCATCGATTAACTCAACCAGCACTAATACACTGAACTATCATCAATAAAATAAACCAGCACCGATAAACTCAACCAGCACTAATACTCTGAACCGACATCAATAAAATAAACCAGCATCGATAAACTCAACCAGCACTAATACACTGAACTATCATCAATAAAATAAACCAGCATCGATAAACTCAAACAGCACTAATACTCTGAACCGACATCAATAAAATAAACCAGCATCGATAAACTCAACCAGCACTAATTCACTGAAATAACATCAATAAAATAAACCAGCATCGATAAACTCAACCAGCACTAATACACTGAACTATCATCAATAAAATAAACCAGCATCGATAAACTCAACCAGCACTAATACACTGAACTAACATCAATAAAATAAACCAGCATCGATAAACTCAACCAGCACTAATACACTGAACTATCATCAATAAAATAAACCAGCATTGATAAACTCAACCAGCAGTCATACACTGAACTAACATCAATAAAATAAACCAGCATCGATAAACTCAACCAGCATTAACACACTGAACTATCATCAATAAAATAAACCAGCATCGACAAACTAAACCAGCACTAAAACACTGAACTAACATCAATAAAATAAACCAGCATCGATAAACTCAACCAGCATTAACACACTGAACTATCATCAATAAAATAAACCAGCATCGACAAACTAAACCAGCACTAAAACACTGAACTAACATCAATAAAATAAACCAGCATCGATAAACTCAACCAGCACTAAAACACTGAACTATCATCAATAAAATAAACCAGCATCGACAAACTAAACCAGCACTAAAACACTGAACTAACATCAATAAAATAAACCAGCATCTATGAACTCAACCAGCACTAATACACTGAACTAACATCAATAAAATAAACCAGCATCGATAAACTCAACCAGCACTAATACACTGAACTATCATCAATAAAATAAACCAGCATCGATAAAATCAACCAGCACTAATACACTGAACTGACATCAATAAAATAAACCAGCATCGATAAACTCAACCAGCACTAATACACTGAACCTACATCAATAAAATAAACCAGCATCGATAAACTCAACCAGCACTAATACACTGAACTGACATCAATAAAATAAAGCAACATCGATAAACTCAACCAGCACTAATACACTGAACCTACATCAATAAAATAAACCAGCATCGATAAACTCAACCAGCACTAATACACTGAACTAACATCAATAAAATAAACCAGCATCGATAAACTCAACCAGCACTAATACACTGAACCTACATCAATAAAATAAACCAGCATCGATAAACTCAACCAGCACTAATACACTGAACTGACATCAATAAAATAAACCAGCATCGATAAACTCAACCAGCACTAATACACTGAACTGACATCAATAAAATAAAGCAACATCGATAAACTCAACCAGCACTAATACACTGAACCTACATCAATAAAATAAACCAGCATCGATAAACTCAACCAGCACTAATACACTGAACTAACATCAATAAAATAAACCAGCATCGATAAACTCAACCAGCACTAATACACTGAACCGACATCAATAAAATAAACCAGCATCGATAAACTCAACCAGCACTAATACACTCAACCGACATCAATAAAATAAACCAACATCGATAAACTCAACCAGCACTAATACACTGAACTAACATCAATAAAATAAACCACCATCGATAAACTCAACCAGCACTAGTACACTGAACCTACATCAATAAAATAAACCAGCATCGATAAACTCAACCAGCACTAATACACTGAACTAACATCAATAAAATAAACCACCATCGATAAACTCAACCAGCACTAATACACTGAACTGACATCAATAAACTAAACCACCATCGATAAACTCAACCAGCACTAGTACACTGAACCTACATCAATAAAATAAACCAGCATCGATAAACTCAACCAGCACTAATACACTGAACTGACATCAATAAAATACACCAGCATCGATAAACTCAACCAGCACTAATACACTGAACTATCATCAATAAAATAAACCAGCATCGAAAAACTCAACCAGCACTAATACACTGAACTAACATCAATAAAATAAACCAGCATCGATAAACTCAACCAGCACTAATACACTGAACTGACATCAATAAAATACACCAGCATCGATAAACTCAACCAGCACTAATACACTGAACTATCATCAATAAAATAAACCAGCATCGATAAACTCAACCAGCACTAATACACTGAACTAACATCAATAAAATAAACCAGCATCGATAAACTCAACCAGCACTAATACACTGAACTAACATTAATAAAATAAACCAGCATCGATAAACTCAACCAGCACTAATACACTGAACTATCATCAATAAAATAAACCAGCATCGATAAACTCAACCAGCACTAATACACTGAACTAACATCAATAAAATAAACCAGCATCGATAATCTCAACCAGCACTAATACACTGAACCTAGATCAATAAAATATACCAGCATCGATAAACTCAACCAGCACTAGTACACTGAACCTACATCAATAAAATAAACCTGCATCGATAAACTCAACCAGCACTAATACACTGAACCTAGATCAATAAAATATACCAGCATCGATAAACTCAACCAGCACTAATACACTGAACTAACCTCAATAAAATAAACCAGCATCGATAAACTCAACCAGCACTAATACACTGAACTATCATCAATAAAATAAACCAACATCGATAAACTCAACCAGCATTAATACACTGAACCTACATCAATAAAACAAACCAGCATCGATAAACTCAACCAGCACTAATACACTGAACTAACCTCAATAAAATAAACCAGCATCGATAAACTCAACCAGCACTAATACACTGAACTATCATCAATAAAATAAACCAACATCGATAAACTCAACCAGCATTAATACACTGAACCTACATCAATAAAACAAACCAGCATCGATAAACTCAACCAGCACTAATACAGTGAACTAACATCAATAAAATAAACCACCATCGATAAACTCAACCAGCACTAGTACACTGAACCTACATCAATAAAATAAGCCAGCATCGATAAACTCAACCAGCACTAATACACTGAACTAACATCAATAAAATAAACCACCATCGATAAACTCAACCAGCACTAATACACTGAACTGACATCAATAAACGAAACCACCATCGATAAACTCAACCAGCACTAGTACACTGAACCTACATCAATAAAATAAACCAGCATCGATAAACTCAACCAGCACTAATACACTGAACTGACATCAATAAAATACACCAGCATCGATAAACTCAACCAGCACTAATACACTGAACTATCATCAATAAAATAAACCAGCATCGATAAACTCAACCAGCACTAATACACTGAACTAACATCAATAAAATAAACCAGCATCGATAAACTCAACCAGCACTAATACACTGAACTGACATCAATAAAATACACCAGCATCGATAAACTCAACCAGCACTAATACACTGAACTATCATCAATAAAATAAACCAGCATCGATAAACTCAACCAGCACTAATACACTGAACTAACATCAATAAAATAAACCAGCATCGATAAACTCAACCAGCACTAATACACTGAACTAACATTAATAAAATAAACCAGCATCGATAAACTCAACCAGCACTAATACACTGAACTATCATCAATAAAATAAACCAGCATCGATAAACTCAACCAGCACTAATACACTGAACTAACATCAATAAAATAAACCAGCATCGATAATCTCAACCAGCACTAATACACTGAACCTAGATCAATAAAATATACCAGCATCGATAAACTCAACCAGCACTAATACACTGAACCTACATCAATAAAATAAACCTGCATCGATAAACTCAACCAGCACTAATACACTGAACCTAGATCAATAAAATATACCAGCATCGATAAACTCAACCAGCACTAATACACTGAACTAACCTCAATAAAATAAACCAGCATCGATAAACTCAACCAGCACTAATACACTGAACTAACATCAATAAAATAAACCAGCATCGATAATCTCAACCAGCACTAATACACTGAACCTAGATCAATAAAATATACCAGCATCGATAAACTCAACCAGCACTAATACACTGAACCTACATCAATAAAATAAACCTGCATCGATAAACTCAACCAGCACTAATACACTGAACCTAGATCAATAAAATATACCAGCATCGATAAACTCAACCAGCACTAATACACTGAACTAACCTCAATAAAATAAACCAGCATCGATAAACTCAACCAGCACTAATTCACTGAACTATCATCAATAAAATAAACCAACATCGATAAACTCAACCAGCATTAATACACTGAACCTACATCAATAAAACAAACCAGCATCGATAAACTCAACCAGCACTAATACAGTGAACTAACATCAATAAAATAAACCAGCATCGATAAACTCAACCAGCACTAATACACTGAACCAACATCAATAAAATAAACCAGCATCGATAAACTCAACCAGCACTAATACAGTGAACTAACATCAATAAAATAAACCAGCATCGATAAACTCAACCAGCACTAATACACTGAACCTAGATCAATAAAATAAACCAGCATCGATAAACTCAACCAGCACTAATACACTGAACCGACATCAATAAAATAAACCAGCATCGATAAACTCAACCAGCACTAATACACTGAACCTACATCAATAAAATAAACCTGCATCGATAAACTCAACCAGCACTAATACACTGAACTAACATCAATAAAATAAACCAGCATCGATAAACTCAACCAGCACTAATACAGTGAACTAACATCAATAAAATAAACCAGCATCGATAAACTCAACCAGCACTAATACACTGAACCAACATCAATAAAATAAACCAGCATCGATAAACTCAACCAGCACTAATACAGTGAACTAACATCAATAAAATAAACCAGCATCGATAAACTCAACCAGCACTAATACACTGAACCTACATCAATAAAATAAACCAGCATCGATAAACTCAACCAGCACTAATACAGTGAACTAACATCAATAAAATAAACCAGCATCGATAAACTCAACCAGCACTAATACACTGAACTGACATCAATAAAATAAACCAGCATCGATAAACTCAACCAGCACTAATACACTGAACTAACATCAATAAAATAAACCAGCATCGATAAACTCAACCAGCACTAATACACTGAACTAACATCAATAAAATAAACCAGCATCGATAAACTCAACCAGCACTAATACACTGAACCTACATCAATAAAATAAACCAGCATCGATAAACTCAACCAGCACTGATACACTGAACCTACATCAATAAAATAAACCAACATCGATAAACTCAACTAGCACTAATACACTGAACTATCATCAATAAAATAAACCAGCATCGATAAACCCAACCAGCACTAATACCCTGAACCTACATCAATAAAATAAACCAGCATCGATAAACTCAACCAGCACTGATACACTGAACCTACATCAATAAAATAAACCAGCATCGATAAACTCAACCAGCACTAATACACTGAACTAACATCAATAAAATAAACCAGCATCGATAAACTCAACCAGCACTAATACACTGAACTGACATCAATAAAATAAACCAGCATCGATAAACTCAACCAGCACTAATACACTGAACTAACATCAATAAAATAAACCAGCATCGATAAACTCAACCAGCACTAATACACTGAACTAACATCAATAAAATAAACCAGCATCGATAAACTCAACCAGCACTAATACACTGAACTAACATCAATAAAATAAACCAGCATCGATAAACTCAACCACCACTAATACACTGAACTAACATCAATAAAATAAACCAGCATCGATAAACTCAACCAGCACTAATACACTGAACCTACATCAATAAAATAAACCAGCATCGATAACCTCAACCAGCACTAATACACTGAACCTACATCAATAAAATAAACCAGCATCGATAAACACAACCAGCACTAATACACTGAACTAACATCAATAAAATAAACCAGCATCGATAAACTCAACCAGCACTAATACACTGAACCTACATCAATAAAATAAACCAGCATCGATAAACTCAACCAGCACTGATACACTGAACCTACATCAATAAAATAAACCAACATCGATAAACTCAACTAGCACTAATACCCTGAACGTACATCAATAAAATAAACCAGCATCGATAAACTCAACCAGCACTGATACACTGAACCTACATCAATAAAATAAACCAACATCGATAAACTCAACCAGCACTAATACTCTGAACTGACATCAATAAAATAAACCAGCATCAATAAACTCAACCAGCACTAATACACTGAACTAACATCAATAAAATAAACCAGCATCGATAAACTCAACCAGCACTAATACACTGAACCTACATCAATAAAATAAACCAACATCGATAAACTCAACCAGCACTAATACTCTGAACTGACATCAATAAAATAAACCAGCATCAATAAACTCAACCAGCACTAATACACTGAACTAACATCAATAAAATAAACCAGCATCGATAAACTCAACCAGCACTAATACACTGAACCTACATCAATAAAATAAACCAGCATCGATAAACTCAACCAGCACTAATACACTGAACCTACATCAATAAAATAAACCAGCATCGATAAACTCAACCAGCACTAATACACTGAACTAACATCAATAAAATAAACCAGCATCGATAAACTCAACCAGCACTAATACACTGAACCTACATCAATAAAATAAACCAACATCGATAAACTCAACCAGCACTAATACAGTGAAACTACATAAATAAAATAAACCAGCATCAATAAACTCAACCAGCACTAATACACTGAACTAACATCAATAAAATAAACCAGCATCGATAATCTCAACCAGCACTAATACACTGAACCTACATCAATAAAATAAACCAGCATCGATAATCTCAACCAGCACTAATACACTGAACCTACATCAATAAAATAAACCAGCATCGATAAACCTAACCAGCAATAATACACTGAACTATCATCAATAAATTAAACCAGCATCGATAAACTCAACCAGCACTAATACACTGAACTAACATTAATAAAATAAACCAGCATCGATAAACTCAACCAGCACTAATACACTGAACTAACATCAATAAAATAAACCAGCATCGATAAACTCAACCAGCACTAATACACTGAACTGACATCAAAAAAATAAACCAGCATCGATAAACTCAACCAGCACTAATACACTGAACTAACATTAATAAAATAAACCAGCATCGATAAACTCAACCAGCACTAATACACTGAACCTACATCAATAAAATAAACCAGCATCGATAAACTCAACCAGCACTAATACACTGAACCTACATCAATAAAATAAACCAGCATCGATAAACTCAACCAGCACTAATACACTGAACTATCATCAATAAAATAAACCAGCATCGATAAACTCAACCAGCACGATTACACTGAACCTACATCAATAAAATAAACCAACATCGATAAACTCAACCAGCACTAATACACTGAACTATCATCAATAAAATAAACCAGCATCGATAAACTCAACCAGCACTAATACACTGAACTAACATCAATAAAATAAACCAGCATCGATAAACTCAACCAGCACTAATACACTGAACTGACATCAATAAAATACACCAGCATCGATAAACTCAACCAGCACTAATACACTGAACTATCATCAATAAAATAAACCAGCATCGATAAACTCAACCAGCACTAATACACTGAACTAACATCAATAAAATAAACCAGCATCGATAAACTCAACCAGCACTAATACACTGAACTAACATTAATAAAATAAACCAGCATCGATAAACTCAACCAGCACTAATACACTGAACTATCATCAATAAAATAAACCAGCATCGATAAACTCAACCAGCACTAATACACTGAACTAACATCAATAAAATAAACCAGCATCGATAATCTCAACCAGCACTAATACACTGAACCTAGATCAATAAAATATACCAGCATCGATAAACTCAACCAGCACTAATACACTGAACCTACATCAATAAAATAAACCTGCATCGATAAACTCAACCAGCACTAATACACTGAACCTAGATCAATAAAATATACCAGCATCGATAAACTCAACCAGCACTAATACACTGAACTAACCTCAATAAAATAAACCAGCATCGATAAACTCAACCAGCACTAATACACTGAACTAACATCAATAAAATAAACCAGCATCGATAATCTCAACCAGCACTAATACACTGAACCTAGATCAATAAAATATACCAGTATCGATAAACTCAACCAGCACTAATACACTGAACCTACATCAATAAAATAAACCTGCATCGATAAACTCAACCAGCACTAATACACTGAACCTAGATCAATAAAATATACCAGCATCGATAAACTCAACCAGCACTAATACACTGAACTAACCTCAATAAAATAAACCAGCATCGATAAACTCAACCAGCACTAATTCACTGAACTATCATCAATAAAATAAACCAACATCGATAAACTCAACCAGCATTAATACACTGAACCTACATCAATAAAACAAACCAGCATCGATAAACTCAACCAGCACTAATACAGTGAACTAACATCAATAAAATAAACCAGCATCGATAAACTCAACCAGCACTAATACACTGAACCAACATCAATAAAATAAACCAGCATCGATAAACTCAACCAGCACTAATACAGTGAACTAACATCAATAAAATAAACCAGCATCGATAAACTCAACCAGCACTAATACACTGAACCTAGATCAATAAAATAAACCAGCATCGATAAACTCAACCAGCACTAATACACTGAACCGACATCAATAAAATAAACCAGCATCGATAAACTCAACCAGCACTAATACACTGAACCTACATCAATAAAATAAACCTGCATCGATAAACTCAACCAGCACTAATACACTGAACTAACATCAATAAAATAAACCAGCATCGATAAACTCAACCAGCACTAATACAGTGAACTAACATCAATAAAATAAACCAGCATCGATAAACTCAACCAGCACTAATACACTGAACCAACATCAATAAAATAAACCAGCATCGATAAACTCAACCAGCACTAATACAGTGAACTAACATCAATAAAATAAACCAGCATCGATAAACTCAACCAGCACTAATACACTGAACCTACATCAATAAAATAAACCAGCATCGATAAACTCAACCAGCACTAATACAGTGAACTAACATCAATAAAATAAACCAGCATCGATAAACTCAACCAGCACTAATACACTGAACTGACATCAATAAAATAAACCAGCATCGATAAACTCAACCAGCACTAATACACTGAACTAACATCAATAAAATAAACCAGCATCGATAAACTCAACCAGCACTAATACACTGAACTAACATCAATAAAATAAACCAGCATCGATAAACTCAACCAGCACTAATACACTGAACCTACATCAATAAAATAAACCAGCATCGATAAACTCAACCAGCACTGATACACTGAACCTACATCAATAAAATAAACCAACATCGATAAACTCAACTAGCACTAATACACTGAACTATCATCAATAAAATAAACCAGCATCGATAAACCCAACCAGCACTAATACCCTGAACCTACATCAATAAAATAAACCAGCATCGATAAACTCAACCAGCACTGATACACTGAACCTACATCAATAAAATAAACCAGCATCGATAAACTCAACCAGCACTAATACACTGAACTAACATCAATAAAATAAACCAGCATCGATAAACTCAACCAGCACTAATACACTGAACTGACATCAATAAAATAAACCAGCATCGATAAACTCAACCAGCACTAATACACTGAACTAACATCAATAAAATAAACCAGCATCGATAAACTCAACCAGCACTAATACACTGAACTAACATCAATAAAATAAACCAGCATCGATAAACTCAACCAGCACTAATACACTGAACTAACATCAATAAAATAAACCAGCATCGATAAACTCAACCACCACTAATACACTGAACTAACATCAATAAAATAAACCAGCATCGATAAACTCAACCAGCACTAATACACTGAACCTACATCAATAAAATAAACCAGCATCGATAACCTCAACCAGCACTAATACACTGAACCTACATCAATAAAATAAACCAGCATCGATAAACACAACCAGCACTAATACACTGAACTAACATCAATAAAATAAACCAGCATCGATAAACTCAACCAGCACTAATACACTGAACCTACATCAATAAAATAAACCAGCATCGATAAACTCAACCAGCACTGATACACTGAACCTACATCAATAAAATAAACCAACATCGATAAACTCAACTAGCACTAATACCCTGAACGTACATCAATAAAATAAACCAGCATCGATAAACTCAACCAGCACTGATACACTGAACCTACATCAATAAAATAAACCAACATCGATAAACTCAACCAGCACTAATACTCTGAACTGACATCAATAAAATAAACCAGCATCAATAAACTCAACCAGCACTAATACACTGAACTAACATCAATAAAATAAACCAGCATCGATAAACTCAACCAGCACTAATACACTGAACCTACATCAATAAAATAAACCAACATCGATAAACTCAACCAGCACTAATACTCTGAACTGACATCAATAAAATAAACCAGCATCAATAAACTCAACCAGCACTAATACACTGAACTAACATCAATAAAATAAACCAGCATCGATAAACTCAACCAGCACTAATACACTGAACCTACATCAATAAAATAAACCAGCATCGATAAACTCAACCAGCACTAATACACTGAACCTACATCAATAAAATAAACCAGCATCGATAAACTCAACCAGCACTAATACACTGAACTAACATCAATAAAATAAACCAGCATCGATAAACTCAACCAGCACTAATACACTGAACCTACATCAATAAAATAAACCAACATCGATAAACTCAACCAGCACTAATACAGTGAAACTACATAAATAAAATAAACCAGCATCAATAAACTCAACCAGCACTAATACACTGAACTAACATCAATAAAATAAACCAGCATCGATAATCTCAACCAGCACTAATACACTGAACCTACATCAATAAAATAAACCAGCATCGATAATCTCAACCAGCACTAATACACTGAACCTACATCAATAAAATAAACCAGCATCGATAAACCTAACCAGCAATAATACACTGAACTATCATCAATAAATTAAACCAGCATCGATAAACTCAACCAGCACTAATACACTGAACTAACATTAATAAAATAAACCAGCATCGATAAACTCAACCAGCACTAATACACTGAACTAACATCAATAAAATAAACCAGCATCGATAAACTCAACCAGCACTAATACACTGAACTGACATCAAAAAAATAAACCAGCATCGATAAACTCAACCAGCACTAATACACTGAACTAACATTAATAAAATAAACCAGCATCGATAAACTCAACCAGCACTAATACACTGAACTAACATCAATAAAATAAACCAGCATCGATAAACTCAACCAGCACTAATACACTGAACCTACATCAATAAAATAAACCAGCATCGATAAACTCAACCAGCACTAATACACTGAACTAACATCAATAAAATAAACCAACATCGATAAACTCAACCAGCAATAATACACTGAACTGACATCAATAAAATAAACCAGCATCGATAAACTCAACCAGCACTAATACACTGAACCTACATCAATAAAATAAACCAGCATCGATAAACTCAACCAGCACTAATACACTGAACCTACATCAATAAAATAAACCAGCATCGATAAACTCAACCAGCACTAATACACTGAACTATCATCAATAAAATAAACCAGCATCGATAAACTCAACCAGCACGATTACACTGAACCTACATCAATAAAATAAACCAACATCGATAAACTCAACCAGCACTAATACACTGAACTATCATCAATAAAATAAACCAGCATCGATAAACTCAACCAGCACTAATACACTGAACTATCATCAACAAAATAAACCAGCATCGATAAACTCAACCAGCACGATTACACTGAACCTACATCAATAAAATAAACCAACATCGATAAACTCAACCAGCACTAATACACTGAACTATCATCAATAAAATAAACCAGCATCGATAAACTCAACCAGCACTATTACACTGAACTATCATCAATAAAATAAACCAACATCGATAAACTCAACCAGCACTATTACACTGAACTATCATCAATAAAATAAACCAACATCGATAAACTCAACCAGCACTATTACACTGAACCGACATCAATAAAATAAACCAGCATCGATAAACTCAACCAGCACTAATACACTGAACTGACATCAATAAAATAAACCAGCATCGATAAACTCAACCAGCACTAATACACTGAACTAACATCAATAAAATAAACCAGCATCGATAAACTCAACCAGCAGTGATACACTGAACTAACATCAATAAAATAAACCAGCATCGATAAACTCAACCAACACTAATACACTGAACTAACATCAATAAAATAAACCAGCATCGATAAACTCAACCAGCACTAATACACTGAACTAACATCAATAAAATAAACCAGCATCGATAAACTCAACCAGCACTAATACACTGAACTGACATCAATAAAATAAACCAGCATCGATAAACTCAACCAGCACTAATACACTGAACTAACATCAATAAAATAAACCAGCATCGATAAACTCAACCAGCACTAATACACTGAACTGACATCAATAAAATAAACCAGCATCGATAAACTCAACCAGCACTAATACACTGAACTAACATCAATAAAATAAACCAGCATCGATAAACTCAACCAGCACTAATACACTGAACTATCATCAATAAAATAAACCAGCATCGATAAACTCAACCAGCAGTGATACACTGAACTAACATCAATAAAATAAACCAGCATCGATAAACTCAACCAACACTAATACACTGAACCTACATCAATAAAATATACCAGCATCGATAAACTCAACCAGCAGTCATACACTGAACTAACATCAATAAAATAAACCAGCATCGATAAAATCAACCAGCACTAATACACTGAACCTACATCAATAAAATAAACCAGCATCGATAAACTCAACCAGCACTAATACACTGAACCTACATCAATAAAATACACCAGCATCGATAAACTCAACCAGCACTAATACACTGAACTAACATCAATAAAATAAACCAGTATCGATAAACTCAACCAGCACTAATACTCTGAACTAACATTAATAAAATAAACCAGCATCGATAAACTCAACCAGCACTAATACACTGAACTAACATTAATAAAATAAACCAGCATCGATAAACTCAACCAGCACTAATACACTGAACTAACATTAATAAAATAAACCAGCATCGATAAACTCAACCAGCACTAATACACTGAACCTACATCAATAAAATAAACCAGCATCGATAAACTCAACCAGCACTAATACACTGAACTATCATCAATAAAATAAACCAGAATCGATAAACTCAACCAGCAGTCATACACTGAACTAACATCAATAAAATAAACCAGCATCGATAAACTCAACCAGCAGTCATACACTGAACTATCATCAATAAAATAAACCAGCATCGATAAACTCAACCAGCACAAATACACTTAACTAACATCAATAAAATAAACCAGCATCGATAAACTCAACCAGCACTAATACACTGAACTAACATCAATAAAATAAACCAACATCGATAAACTCAACCAGCACAAATACACTGAACTAACATCAATAAAATAAACCAGCATCGATAAACTCAACCACCACTAATACACTGAACTAACATTAATAAAATAAACCAGCATCGATAAACTAAACCAGCACTAATACACTGAACCTACATCAATAAAATAAACCAACATCGATAAACTCAACCAGCACTAATACACTGAACTGACATCAATAAAATAAACCAGCATCGATAAACTCAACCAGCACTAATACACTGAACTAACATCAATAAAATAAAGCAGCATCGATAAACTCAACCAGCACTAATACACTGAACTATCATCAATAAAATAAACCAGCATCGATAAACTCAACCAGCACTAATACACTGAACTAACATCAATAAAATAAAGCAGCATCGATAAACTCAACCAGCACTAATACACTGAACTATCATCAATAAAATAAACCAGCATCGATAAACTCAACCAGCACTAATACACTGAACCTACATCAATAAAATAAAGCAGCATCGATAAACTCAACCAGCACTAATACACTGAACTATCATCAATAAAATAAACCAGCATCGATAAACTCAACCAGCACTAATACACTGAACTATCATCAATAAAATAAACCAGCATCGATAAACTCAACCAGCACTAATACACTGAACTATCATCAATAAAATAAACCAGCATCGATAAACTCAACCAGCACTAATACTCTGAACCGACATCAATAAAATAAACCAGCATCGATAAACTCAACCAGCACTAATACACTGAACTATCATCAATAAAATAAACCAGCATCGATAAACTCAACCAGCACTAATACTCTGAACCGACATCAATAAAATAAACCAGCATCGATAAACTCAACCAGCACTCATACACTGAACTAACATCAATAAAATAAACCAGCATCGATAAACTCAACCAGCATTAACACACTGAACTATCATCAATAAAATAAACCAGCATCGACAAACTAAACCAGCACGAAAACACTGAACTAACATCAATAAAATAAACCAGCATCGATAAACTCAACTAGCAATAATACACTGAACCTACATCAATAAAATAAACCAGCATCGATAAACTCAACCAGCACTAATACACTGAACTATCATCAATAAAATAAACCAGCATCGACAAACTAAACCAGCACTAAAACACTGAACTAACATCAATAAAATAAACCAGCATCGATAAACTCAACCAGCACTAAAACACTGAACTATCATCAATAAAATAAACCAGCATCGACAAACTAAACCAGCATTAATACTCTGAACTAACATCAATAAAATAAACCAGCATCGATAAACTCAACCAGCACTAATACACTGAACTATCATCAATAAAATAAACCAGCATCGATAAAATCAACCAGCACTAATACACTGAACCTACATCAATAAAATAAACCAGCATCGATAAACTCAACCAGCACTAATACACTGAACTGACATCAATAAAATAAAGCAACATCGATAAACTCAACCAGCACTAATACACTGAAACTACATCAATAAAATAAACCAGCATCGATAAACTCAACCAGCACTAATACACTGAACTAACATCAATAAAATAAACCAGCATCGATAAACTCAACCAGCACTAATACACTGAACCGACATCAATAAAATAAACCAGCATCGATAAACTCAACCAGCACTAATACACTCAACCGACATCAATAAAATAAACCAACATCGATAAACTCAACCAGCAGTCATACACTGAACTAACATCAATAAAATAAACCAGCATCGATAAACTCAACCAGCACTAATACACTGAACTAACATCAATAAACTAAACCACCATCGATAAACTCAACCAGCACTAGTACACTGAACCTACATCAATAAAATAAACCAGCATCGATAAACTCAACCAGCACTAATACACTGAACTGACATCAATAAAATACACCAGCATCGATAAACTCAACCAGCACTAATACACTGAACTATCATCAATAAAATAAACCAGCATCGATAAACTCAACCAGCACTAATACACTGAACTAACATCAATAAAATAAACCAGCATCGATAAACTCAACCAGCACTAATACACTGAACTAACATCAATAAAATAAACCAGCATCGATAAACTCAACCAGCACTAATACACTGAACTAACATCAATAAAATAAACCAGCATCGATAATCTCAACCAACACTAATACACTGAACCTAGATCAATAAAATATACCAGCATCGATAAACTCAACCAGCACTAATACACTGAACCTACATCAATAAAATAAACCTGCATCGATAAACTCAACCAGCACTAATACACTGAACCTACATCAATAAAATAAACCTGCATCGATAAACTCAACCAGCACTAATACACTGAACCTAGATCAATAAAATATACCAGCATCGATAAACTCAACCAGCACTAATACACTGAACTAACCTCAATAAAATAAACCAGCATCGATAAACTCAACCAGCACTAATACACTGAACTATCATCAATAAAATAAACCAGCATCGATAATCTCAACCAGCACTAATACACTGAACTAACATCAATAAAATAAACCAGCATCGATAAACTCAACCAGCAGTCATACACTGAACTGACATCAATAAAATAAACCAGCATCGATAAACTCAACCAGCACTAATACACTGAACTAACATCAATAAAATATACCAGCATCGATAAACTCAACCAGCACTAATACACTGAACCTACATCAATAAAATAAACCAACATCGATAAACTGAACCAGCACTAATACACTGAACTAACCTCAATAAAATAAACCAGCATCGATAAACTCAACCAGCACTAATACACTGAACTAACATCAATAAAATAAACCAGCATCGATAAACTCAACCAGCACTAATACACTGAACCGACATCAATAAAATAAACCAGCATCGATAAACTCAACCAGCGCTAATACACTGAACTAACATCAATAAAATAAACCAGCATCGATAAACTCAACCAGCACTAATACACTGAACTAACATCAATAAAATAAACCAACATCGATAAACTCAACCAGCAGTGATACACTGAACCTCCATCAATAAAATAAACCAGCATCGATAAACTCAACCAGCACTAATACACTGAACCTAGATCAATAAAATAAACCAGCATCGATAAACTCAAACAGCACTAATACACTGAACTAACATCAATAAAATAAACCAGCATCGATAAACTCAACCAGCACAAATACACTGAACCTACATCAATAAAATAAACCAAGATCGATAAACTCAACCAGCACTAATACACTGAACTAACATCAATAAAATAAACCAACATCGATAAACTCACGCAGCAGTCATACACTGAACTAACATCAATAAAATAAACCAGCATTGATAAACTCAACAAGTACTAATACACTGAACTATCATCAATAAAATAAACAAGCATCGATAAACTCAACCAGCACTAATACACTGAACCTACATCAATAAAATAAACCAACATCGATAAACTCAACCAGCACTAATACACTGAACCTACATCAATAAAATAAACCAGCATCGATAAACTCAACCAGCACTAATACACTGAACTGACATCAATAAAATAAAGCAACATCGATAAACTCAACCAGCACTAATACACTGAACCTACATCAATAAAATAAACCAGCATCGATAAACTCAACCAGCACTAATACACTGAACTAACATCAATAAAATAAACCAGCATCGATAAACTCAACCAGCACTAATACACTGAACCGACATCAATAAAATAAACCAGCATCGATAAACTCAACCAGCACTAATACACTCAACCGACATCAATAAAATAAACCAACATCGATAAACTCAACCAGCACTAATACACTGAACTAACATCAATAAAATAAACCACCATCGATAAACTCAACCAGCACTAGTACACTGAACCTACATCAATAAAATAAACCAGCATCGATAAACTCAACCAGCACTAATACACTGAACTGACATCAATAAACTAAACCACCATCGATAAACTCAACCAGCACTAGTACACTGAACCTACATCAATAAAATAAACCAGCATCGATAAACTCAACCAGCACTAATACACTGAACTGACATCAATAAAATACACCAGCATCGATAAACTCAACCAGCACTAATACATTGAACTATCATCAATAAAATAAACCAGCATCGATAAACTCAACCAGCACTAATACACTGAACTAACATCAATAAAATAAACCAGCATCGATAAACTCAACCAGCACTAATACACTGAACTGACATCAATAATATACACCAGCATCGATAAACTCAACCAGCACTAATACACTGAACTATCATCAATAAAATAAACCAGTATCGATAAACTCAACCAGCACTAATACACTGAACTAACATCAATAAAATAAACCAGCATCGATAAACTCAACCAGCACTAATACACTGAACTAACATCAATAAAATAAACCAGCATCGATAATCTCAACCAGCACTAATACACTGAACCTAGATCAATAAAATATACCAGCATCGATAAACTCAACCAGCACTAATACACTGAACCTACATCAATAAAATAAACCTGCATCGATAAACTCAACCAGCACTAATACACTGAACCTAGATCAATAAAATATACCAGCATCGATAAACTCAACCAGCACTAATACACTGAACTAACCTCAATAAAATAAACCAGCATCGATAAACTCAACCAGCACTAATACACTGAACTATCATCAATAAAATAAACCAACATCGATAAACTCAACCAGCATTAATACACTGAACCTACATCAATAAAACAAACCAGCATCGATAAACTCAACCAGCACTAATACACTGAACCTAGATCAATAAAATAAACCAGCATCGATAAACTCAACCAGCACTAATACACTGAACCGACATCAATAAAATAAACCAGCATCGATAAACTCAACCAGCACTAATACACTGAACCTACATCAATAAAATAAACCAGCATCGATAAACTCAACCAGCACTAATACACTGAACTAACATCAATAAAATAAACCAGCATCGATAAACTCAACCAGCACTAATACACTGAACCAACATCAATAAAATAAACCAGCATCGATAAACTCAACCAGCACTAATACACTGAACTAACATCAATCAAATAAACCAGCATCGATAAACTCAACCAGCACTAATACACTGAACTGACATCAATAAAATAAACCAGCATCGATAAACTCAACCAGCACTAATACACTGAACTAACATCAATAAAATAAACCAGCATCGATAAACTCAACCAGCACTAATACACTGAACTAACATCAATAAAATAAACCAGCATCGATAAACTCAACCAGCACTAATACACTGAACCTACATCAATAAAATAAACCAGCATCGATAAACTCAACCAGCACTGATACACTGAACCTACATCAATAAAATAAACCAACATCGATAAACTCAACTAGCACTAATACCCTGAACCTACATCAATAAAATAAACCAGCATCGATAAACTCAACCAGCACTGATACACTGAACCTACATCAATAAAATAAACCAACATCGATAAACTCAACTAGCACTAATACCCTGAACCTACATCAATAAAATAAACCAGCATCGATAAACTCAACCAGCACTAATACCCTGAACCTACATCAATAAAATAAACCAGCATCGATAAACTCAACCAGCACTAATACACTGAACTAACATCAATAAAATAAACCAGCATCGATAAACTCAACCAGCACTAATACACTGAACCTACATCAATAAAATAAACCAGCATCGATAAACTCAACTAGCACTAATACCCTGAACCTACATCAATAAAATAAACCAGCATCGATAAACTCAACCAGCACTAATACACTGAACCAACATCAATAAAATAAACCAGCATCGATAAACTCAACCAGCACTAATACACTGAACTAACATCAATAAAATAAACCAGCATCGATAAACTCAACCAGCACTAATACACTGAACTGATATCAATAAAATAAACCAGCATCGATAAACTCAACCAGCACTAATACACTGAACTAACATCAATAAAATAAACCAGCATCGATAAACTCAACCAGCACTAATACACTGAACTAACATCAATAAAATAAACCAGCATCGATAAACTCAACCAGCACTAATACACTGAACTAACATCAATAAAATAAACCAGCATCGATAAACTCAACCACCACTAATACACTGAACTAACATCAATAAAATAAACCAGCATCGATAAACTCAACCAGCACTAATACACTGAACCTACATCAATAAAATAAACCAGCATCGATAACCTCAACCAGCACTAATACACTGAACTAACATCAATAAAATAAACCAGCATCGATAAACTCAACCAGCACTAATACACTGAACTAACATCAATAAAATAAACCAGCATCGATAAACTCAACCAGCACTAATACACTGAACCTACATCAATAAAATAAACCAACATCGATAAACTCAACTAGCACTAATACCCTGAACCTACATCAATAAAATAAACCAGCATCGATAATCTCAACCAGCACTAATACACTGAACTAACATCAATAAAATAAACCAGCATCGATAAACTCAACCAGCACTAATACACTGAACCTACATCAATAAAATAAACCAGCATCGATAAACTCAACCAGCACTAATACACTGAACCTACATCAATAAAATAAACCAGCATCGATAAACTCAACCAGCACTAATACACTGAACTATCATCAATAAAATAAACCAGCATCGATAAACTCAACCAGCACTAATACACTGAACTATCATCAATAAAATAAACCAGCATCGATAAACTCAACCAGCACTAATACTCTGAACCGACATCAATAAAATAAACCAGCATCGATAAACTCAACCAGCACTAATACACTGAACTATCATCAATAAAATAAACCAGCATCGATAAACTCAACCAGCACTAATACTCTGAACCGACATCAATAAAATAAACCAGCATCGATAAACTCAACCAGCACTCATACACTGAACTAACATCAATAAAATAAACCAGCATCGATAAACTCAACCAGCATTAACACACTGAACTATCATCAATAAAATAAACCAGCATCGACAAACTAAACCAGCACGAAAACACTGAACTAACATCAATAAAATAAACCAGCATCGATAAACTCAACTAGCAATAATACACTGAACCTACATCAATAAAATAAACCAGCATCGATAAACTCAACCAGCACTAATACACTGAACTATCATCAATAAAATAAACCAGCATCGACAAACTAAACCAGCACTAAAACACTGAACTAACATCAATTAAATAAACCAGCATCGATAAACTCAACCAGCACTAAAACACTGAACTATCATCAATAAAATAAACCAGCATCGACAAACTAAACCAGCATTAATACTCTGAACTAACATCAATAAAATAAACCAGCATCGATAAACTCAACCAGCACTAATACACTGAACTATCATCAATAAAATAAACCAACATCGATAAAATCAACCAGCACTAATACACTGAACCTACATCAATAAAATAAACCAGCATCGATAAACTCAACCAGCACTAATACACTGAACTGACATCAATAAAATAAAGCAACATCGATAAACTCAACCAGCACTAATACACTGAAACTACATCAATAAAATAAACCAGCATCGATAAACTCAACCAGCACTAATACACTGAACTAACATCAATAAAATAAACCAGCATCGATAAACTCAACCAGCACTAATACACTGAACCGACATCAATAAAATAAACCAGCATCGATAAACTCAACCAGCACTAATACACTCAACCGACATCAATAAAATAAACCAACATCGATAAACTCAACCAGCAGTCATACACTGAACTAACATCAATAAAATAAACCAGCATCGATAAACTCAACCAGCACTAATACACTGAACTAACATCAATAAACTAAACCACCATCGATAAACTCAACCAGCACTAGTACACTGAACCTACATCAATAAAATAAACCAGCATCGATAAACTCAACCAGCACTAATACACTGAACTGACATCAATAAAATACACCAGCATCGATAAACTCAACCAGCACTAATACACTGAACTATCATCAATAAAATAAACCAGCATCGATAAACTCAACCAGCACTAATACACTGAACTAACATCAATAAAATAAACCAGCATCGATAAACTCAACCAGCACTAATACACTGAACTAACATCAATAAAATAAACCAGCATCGATAAACTCAACCAGCACTAATACACTGAACTAACATCAATAAAATAAACCAGCATCGATAATCTCAACCAGCACTAATACACTGAACCTAGATCAATAAAATATACCAGCATCGATAAACTCAACCAGCACTAATACACTGAACCTACATCAATAAAATAAACCTGCATCGATAAACTCAACCAGCACTAATACACTGAACCTACATCAATAAAATAAACCTGCATCGATAAACTCAACCAGCACTAATACACTGAACCTAGATCAATAAAATATACCAGCATCGATAAACTCAACCAGCACTAATACACTGAACTAACCTCAATAAAATAAACCAGCATCGATAAACTCAACCAGCACTAATACACTGAACTATCATCAATAAAATAAACCAGCATCGATAATCTCAACCAGCACTAATACACTGAACTAACATCAATAAAATAAACCAGCATCGATAAACTCAACCAGCAGTCATACACTGAACTGACATCAATAAAATAAACCAGCATCGATAAACTCAACCAGCACTAATACACTGAACTAACATCAATAAAATATACCAGCATCGATAAACTCAACCAGCACTAATACACTGAACCTACATCAATAAAATAAACCAACATCGATAAACTGAACCAGCACTAATACACTGAACTAACCTCAATAAAATAAACCAGCATCGATAAACTCAACCAGCACTAATACACTGAACTAACATCAATAAAATAAACCAGCATCGATAAACTCAACCAGCACTAATACACTGAACCGACATCAATAAAATAAACCAGCATCGATAAACTCAACCAGCGCTAATACACTGAACTAACATCAATAAAATAAACCAGCATCGATAAACTCAACCAGCACTAATACACTGAACTAACATCAATAAAATAAACCAACATCGATAAACTCAACCAGCAGTGATACACTGAACCTACATCAATAAAATAAACCAGCATCGATAAACTCAACCAGCACTAATACACTGAACCTAGATCAATAAAATAAACCAGCATCGATAAACTCAAACAGCACTAATACACTGAACTAACATCAATAAAATAAACCAGCATCGATAAACTCAACCAGCACAAATACACTGAACCTACATCAATAAAATAAACCAAGATCGATAAACTCAACCAGCACTAATACACTGAACTAACATCAATAAAATAAACCAACATCGATAAACTCACGCAGCAGTCATACACTGAACTAACATCAATAAAATAAACCAGCATTGATAAACTCAACAAGTACTAATACACTGAACTATCATCAATAAAATAAACAAGCATCGATAAACTCAACCAGCACTAATACACTGAACCTACATCAATAAAATAAACCAACATCGATAAACTCAACCAGCACTAATACACTGAACCTACATCAATAAAATAAACCAGCATCGATAAACTCAACCAGCACTAATACACTGAACTGACATCAATAAAATAAAGCAACATCGATAAACTCAACCAGCACTAATACACTGAACCTACATCAATAAAATAAACCAGCATCGATAAACTCAACCAGCACTAATACACTGAACTAACATCAATAAAATAAACCAGCATCGATAAACTCAACCAGCACTAATACACTGAACCGACATCAATAAAATAAACCAGCATCGATAAACTCAACCAGCACTAATACACTCAACCGACATCAATAAAATAAACCAACATCGATAAACTCAACCAGCACTAATACACTGAACTAACATCAATAAAATAAACCACCATCGATAAACTCAACCAGCACTAGTACACTGAACCTACATCAATAAAATAAACCAGCATCGATAAACTCAACCAGCACTAATACACTGAACTGACATCAATAAACTAAACCACCATCGATAAACTCAACCAGCACTAGTACACTGAACCTACATCAATAAAATAAACCAGCATCGATAAACTCAACCAGCACTAATACACTGAACTGACATCAATAAAATACACCAGCATTGATAAACTCAACCAGCACTAATACACTGAACTATCATCAATAAAATAAACCAGCATCGATAAACTCAACCAGCACTAATACACTGAACTAACATCAATAAAATAAACCAGCATCGATAAACTCAACCAGCACTAATACACTGAACTGACATCAATAATATACACCAGCATCGATAAACTCAACCAGCACTAATACACTGAACTATCATCAATAAAATAAACCAGCATCGATAAACTCAACCAGCACTAATACACTGAACTAACATCAATAAAATAAACCAGCATCGATAAACTCAACCAGCACTAATACACTGAACTAACATCAATAAAATAAACCAGCATCGATAATCTCAACCAGCACTAATACACTGAACCTAGATCAATAAAATATACCAGCATCGATAAACTCAACCAGCACTAATACACTGAACCTACATCAATAAAATAAACCTGCATCGATAAACTCAACCAGCACTAATACACTGAACCTAGATCAATAAAATATACCAGCATCGATAAACTCAACCAGCACTAATACACTGAACTAACCTCAATAAAATAAACCAGCATCGATAAACTCAACCAGCACTAATACACTGAACTATCATCAATAAAATAAACCAACATCGATAAACTCAACCAGCATTAATACACTGAACCTACATCAATAAAACAAACCAGCATCGATAAACTCAACCAGCACTAATACACTGAACCTAGATCAATAAAATAAACCAGCATCGATAAACTCAACCAGCACTAATACACTGAACCGACATCAATAAAATAAACCAGCATCGATAAACTCAACCAGCACTAATACACTGAACCTACATCAATAAAATAAACCAGCATCGATAAACTCAACCAGCACTAATACACTGAACTAACATCAATAAAATAAACCAGCATCGATAAACTCAACCAGCACTAATACACTGAACCAACATCAATAAAATAAACCAGCATCGATAAACTCAACCAGCACTAATACACTGAACTAACATCAATCAAATAAACCAGCATCGATAAACTCAACCAGCACTAATACACTGAACTGACATCAATAAAATAAACCAGCATCGATAAACTCAACCAGCACTAATACACTGAACTAACATCAATAAAATAAACCAGCATCGATAAACTCAACCAGCACTAATACACTGAACTAACATCAATAAAATAAACCAGCATCGATAAACTCAACCAGCACTAATACACTGAACCTACATCAATAAAATAAACCAGCATCGATAAACTCAACCAGCACTGATACACTGAACCTACATCAATAAAATAAACCAACATCGATAAACTCAACTAGCACTAATACCCTGAACCTACATCAATAAAATAAACCAGCATCGATAAACTCAACCAGCACTGATACACTGAACCTACATCAATAAAATAAACCAACATCGATAAACTCAACTAGCACTAATACCCTGAACCTACATCAATAAAATAAACCAGCATCGATAAACTCAACCAGCACTAATACCCTGAACCTACATCAATAAAATAAACCAGCATCGATAAACTCAACCAGCACTAATACACTGAACTAACATCAATAAAATAAACCAGCATCGATAAACTCAACCAGCACTAATACACTGAACCTACATCAATAAAATAAACCAGCATCGATAAACTCAACTAGCACTAATACCCTGAACCTACATCAATAAAATAAACCAGCATCGATAAACTCAACCAGCACTAATACACTGAACCAACATCAATAAAATAAACCAGCATCGATAAACTCAACCAGCACTAATACACTGAACTAACATCAATAAAATAAACCAGCATCGATAAACTCAACCAGCACTAATACACTGAACTGACATCAATAAAATAAACCAGCATCGATAAACTCAACCAGCACTAATACACTGAACTAACATCAATAAAAAAAACCAGCATCGATAAACTCAACCAGCACTAATACACTGAACTAACATCAATAAAATAAACCAGCATCGATAAACTCAACCAGCACTAATACACTGAACTAACATCAATAAAATAAACCAGCATCGATAAACTCAACCACCACTAATACACTGAACTAACATCAATAAAATAAACCAGCATCGATAAACTCAACCAGCACTAATACACTGAACCTACATCAATAAAATAAACCAGCATCGATAACCTCAACCAGCACTAATACACTGAACTAACATCAATAAAATAAACCAGCATCGATAAACTCAACCAGCACTAATACACTGAACTAACATCAATAAAATAAACCAGCATCGATAAACTCAACCAGCACTAATACACTGAACCTACATCAATAAAATAAACCAACATCGATAAACTCAACTAGCACTAATACCCTGAACCTACATCAATAAAATAAACCAGCATCGATAATCTCAACCAGCACTAATACACTGAACTAACATCAATAAAATAAACCAGCATCGATAAACTCAACCAGCACTAATACACTGAACCTACATCAATAAAATAAACCAGCATCGATAAACTCAACCAGCACTAATACACTGAACCTACATCAATAAAATAAACCAGCATCGATAAACTCAACCAGCACTAATACACTGAACCTACATCAATAAAATAAACCAGCATCGATAAACTCAACCAGCACTAATACACTGAACTAACATCAATAAAATAAACCAGCATCGATAAACTCAACCAGCACTAATACACTGAACCTACATCAATAAAATAAACCAACATCGATAAACTCAACCAGCACTAATACAGTGAAACTACATAAATAAAATAAACCAGCATCGATAAACTCAACCAGCACTAATACACTGAACTAACATCAATAAAATAAACCAGCATCGATAATCTCAACCAGCACTAATACACTGAACCTACATCAATAAAATAAACCAGCATCGATAAACTCAACCAGCACTAATACACTGAACTAACATCAATCAAATAAACCAGCATCGATAAACTCAACCAGCACTAATACACTGAACTGACATCAATAAAATAAACCAGCATCGATAAACTCAACCAGCACTAATACACTGAACTAACATCAATAAAATAAACCAGCATCGATAAACTCAACCAGCACTAATACACTGAACTAACATCAATAAAATAAACCAGCATCGATAAACTCAACCAGCACTGATACACTGAACCTACATCAATAAAATAAACCAGCATCGATAAACTCAACCAGCACTGATACACTGAACCTACATCAATAAAATAAACCAACATCGATAAACTCAACTAGCACTAATACCCTGAACCTACATCAATAAAATAAACCAGCATCGATAAACTCAACCAGCACTGATACACTGAACCTACATCAATAAAATAAACCAACATCGATAAACTCAACTAGCACTAATACCCTGAACCTACATCAATAAAATAAACCAGCATCGATAAACTCAACCAGCACTAATACCCTGAACCTACATCAATAAAATAAACCAGCATCGATAAACTCAACCAGCACTAATACACTGAACTAACATCAATAAAATAAACCAGCATCGATAAACTCAACCAGCACTAATACCCTGAACCTACATCAATAAAATAAACCAGCATCGATAAACTCAACCAGCACTAATACACTGAACCAACATCAATAAAATAAACCAGCATCGATAAACTCAACCAGCACTAATACACTGAACCAACATCAATAAAATAAACCAGCATCGATAAACTCAACCAGCACTAATACACTGAACTGACATCAATAAAATAAACCAGCATCGATAAACTCAACCAGCACTAATACACTGAACTAACATCAATAAAAAAAACCAGCATCGATAAACTCAACCAGCACTAATACACTGAACTAACATCAATAAAATAAACCAGCATCGATAAACTCAACCAGCACTAATACACTGAACTAACATCAATAAAATAAACCAGCATCGATAAACTCAACCACCACTAATACACTGAACTAACATCAATAAAATAAACCAGCATCGATAAACTCAACCAGCACTAATACACTGAACCTACATCAATAAAATAAACCAGCATCGATAACCTCAACCAGCACTAATACACTGAACTAACATCAATAAAATAAACCAGCATCGATAAACTCAACCAGCACTAATACACTGAACTAACATCAATAAAATAAACCAGCATCGATAAACTCAACCAGCACTAATACACTGAACCTACATCAATAAAATAAACCAGCATCGATAAACTCAACTAGCACTAATACCCTGAACCTACATCAATAAAATAAACCAGCATCGATAATCTCAACCAGCACTAATACACTGAACTAACATCAATAAAATAAACCAGCATCGATAAACTCAACCAGCACTAATACACTGAACTGATATCAATAAAATAAACCAGCATCGATAAACTCAACCAGCACTAATACACTGAACTAACATCAATAAAATAAACCAGCATCGATAAACTCAACCAGCACTAATACACTGAACTAACATCAATAAAATAAACCAGCATCGATAAACTCAACCAGCACTAATACACTGAACTAACATCAATAAAATAAACCAGCATCGATAAACTCAACCACCACTAATACACTGAACTAACATCAATAAAATAAACCAGCATCGATAAACTCAACCAGCACTAATACACTGAACCTACATCAATAAAATAAACCAGCATCGATAACCTCAACCAGCACTAATACACTGAACTAACATCAATAAAATAAACCAGCATCGATAAACTCAACCAGCACTAATACACTGAACTAACATCAATAAAATAAACCAGCATCGATAAACTCAACCAGCACTAATACACTGAACCTACATCAATAAAATAAACCAACATCGATAAACTCAACTAGCACTAATACCCTGAACCTACATCAATAAAATAAACCAGCATCGATAATCTCAACCAGCACTAATACACTGAACTAACATCAATAAAATAAACCAGCATCGATAAACTCAACCAGCACTAATACACTGAACCTACATCAATAAAATAAACCAGCATCGATAAACTCAACCAGCACTAATACACTGAACCTACATCAATAAAATAAACCAGCATCGATAAACTCAACCAGCACTAATACACTGAACTATCATCAATAAAATAAACCAGCATCGATAAACTCAACCAGCACTAATACACTGAACTATCATCAATAAAATAAACCAGCATCGATAAACTCAACCAGCACTAATACTCTGAACCGACATCAATAAAATAAACCAGCATCGATAAACTCAACCAGCACTAATACACTGAACTATCATCAATAAAATAAACCAGCATCGATAAACTCAACCAGCACTAATACTCTGAACCGACATCAATAAAATAAACCAGCATCGATAAACTCAACCAGCACTCATACACTGAACTAACATCAATAAAATAAACCAGCATCGATAAACTCAACCAGCATTAACACACTGAACTATCATCAATAAAATAAACCAGCATCGACAAACTAAACCAGCACGAAAACACTGAACTAACATCAATAAAATAAACCAGCATCGATAAACTCAACTAGCAATAATACACTGAACCTACATCAATAAAATAAACCAGCATCGATAAACTCAACCAGCACTAATACACTGAACTATCATCAATAAAATAAACCAGCATCGACAAACTAAACCAGCACTAAAACACTGAACTAACATCAATTAAATAAACCAGCATCGATAAACTCAACCAGCACTAAAACACTGAACTATCATCAATAAAATAAACCAGCATCGACAAACTAAACCAGCATTAATACTCTGAACTAACATCAATAAAATAAACCAGCATCGATAAACTCAACCAGCACTAATACACTGAACTATCATCAATAAAATAAACCAACATCGATAAAATCAACCAGCACTAATACACTGAACCTACATCAATAAAATAAACCAGCATCGATAAACTCAACCAGCACTAATACACTGAACTGACATCAATAAAATAAAGCAACATCGATAAACTCAACCAGCACTAATACACTGAAACTACATCAATAAAATAAACCAGCATCGATAAACTCAACCAGCACTAATACACTGAACTAACATCAATAAAATAAACCAGCATCGATAAACTCAACCAGCACTAATACACTGAACCGACATCAATAAAATAAACCAGCATCGATAAACTCAACCAGCACTAATACACTCAACCGACATCAATAAAATAAACCAACATCGATAAACTCAACCAGCAGTCATACACTGAACTAACATCAATAAAATAAACCAGCATCGATAAACTCAACCAGCACTAATACACTGAACTAACATCAATAAACTAAACCACCATCGATAAACTCAACCAGCACTAGTACACTGAACCTACATCAATAAAATA